>NC_069127.1:13669466-13972680 GCF_026914265.1 Mya arenaria | reverse complement strand
TGAAAATCTCACTTAGGAACGAAACCACTCCTGGGATTCTGAATGAAACAGCCCCATGGTTATTCTTGATCACATAGATGCCCCAGAAATGAATTTCAGTCCTAAAGTATAAACCAGTCCAAATACACCTTCAAGAGACTTGCTCATGTTTTTGGACCATTTTTATTTAATGGTAATGCATCTGAAACAGTAATATTAGAATTATTTTACTCTTTGATACCGAAATTGCCGAAAAAATAAGATGTATGAAAAATAATATTTTGGTTTTAGTTGGAGAGTAAATTCAGGTCATGTAAAAAAAGTCATCTTAACCACCAGGTCACAAGGACTAATACTTCAGTTTATGGATATTTTGACCTTTTAAGAATACATTGAAAACATCCCATGATAATGTCAATCGACCAATCACGCTACAAGGAATCACTAAATCCTGTTACTAACGCTTTTTTAAATTGTGGTCTTTAAAGATAATGTTTGAGCTTATATCAACATTTGCTAAAGAGTTCCAGCTGTGGGTATCTTATTTTAACACTCCTAATGACTTGCCATACTTTTTCGTCATAAAAAACTGCATTTGACAAAACATGAGTGAGTCCCTTTAACATCAGTGATGAATTTGTTTTAATAGTCATGATGCTTGTGCATGATTTTTTACTTTCAATGGCTGAGATGCCATGTACTATGTACTGTACATGTATTTTCACATGGTGCACAGTGTTTTTGAGGACATACAAAGTTTTCATGGCCAGTATTGTAAACACCCAACATTCCACTCACTATGTATGTATACGATAAGGATCAAGAACTTTCAGTTTCGTTTAAATTTCATTGATTTGCAGAATATCAAAATTATGCATGCTTTTTTAAGTTTCACGATTTTTTTAATTAAAAAAGGAATATCCTAATATGTTACGACTTTCCGAGAAGCCACGTTTACTTTCTGATAAGTTGCACATTATATTTTTTAACCTCAATTGTAATGTATGCCTGCTTGTTATTACATTTAAAGATGCACTCGTACTCGTAAATACAACTGATTAATTTTGCTGAAAAAGGATGAATAAATATTGAAAACAATGGTTCTTATGAAGCATACCATGTTTAATTTGAAAGAAAGGTGTAGAAAACACGGTATTTCTATCTTCTGAGACGATAGTTTATCACTGTAAATCTTTTAAGACCCACCAGTCATATAATATTTGTACGTTTTCAGCTATTAAATACACGGTTACAAACTTGTTAACAGTGATTAAGTAAGAAGTGAAAGGTTTATCACTCAAAACTTATGTTTGTAATACATGTGCATGTATTGATTTTAAATAGGAGTATCCATGTAAGCAATTAATTGCTGTCTATTTTGGTTTAATTTCGACTGGACTATTGTGAATTTCTGTTCAATTGAATCATGTAGTATTTGACAAGTTGAAATGTCCCCATTTCTGATATTGCTATCTATTTGTGTTCACTAGATCAACTTGGAACATGACATTGCCTTGTATTATGGCTCAAGAGGACGTCAGCTCACTGTTTTACATACACGCTTTTGAAAGCGATGTAGATGTCCATAAATCATCAAGGGGTTTAACTCCTGAAAAAAATATAGCCAGACTGATTTGCGCTCTGCAATAAGTGTATTGACAATCTATATATTTGTCTGAAGTTTTCATGTGAATAACTGACAGAAATGTTTTTGTGTTGAGACTGTTATTTAATTCTTTGCCTGCTACTGACTTACACTTTCCCTCATTGGCAACTCCAAGGCTAGGACTGGGACTCGACTTTCTGTTTACAAGTAAAGTAGAAATAAACACTCATATTTTGGCAACTGCCTGAGTCAAGATGCTGGTATCTTTTTCTTTTTGATGTGCATAAATTTAAATAAGCAGTTCTATATGTTACTTTTTTAATAATGATTTTAGTTCAATTACTAGTATAAATGTCAATTTTACTATTTTGTTTGTATTGGCAGCCTCCTGACACCAATGTCACAAAAAATCTTGAGTCTCTTTGAACAGGACTAGGCTGAGCTCACTTTTTATCCCCCGCCTATGAAATAGGGAGGGGGATATTGAAATGGCGTTGTCCGTCCTTCCGTCTTTCCTTCCGTCCGTCCTTCCTTCCGTCCGTCACCTGCGTTTTCTCAGTAACTAGCCGGTATAATTTCATGAAACTTAAAATAAATATGAACCACTATATTGGAATGATGCCCGTCCAAAAAAAAATTTGATTGGTCAATTGTCCTTGGAGTTATTGCCCTTGAATTTTTGAAAAATGCACATTCACAGCCATTTCTCAGTCACTAGCTGGCAGAATTTCATGAAACTTAAAATAAATATGAATTACTATACTGGGATGATGCCTGTTCATTTTTTTTTGGATTGGTCAATTGTACTTGGAGTTATTGCCCTTGATTTTTTGAAAAACTCTCATTTACAGCCATTTCTCAGTAACTAGTTGGTAGAAATTCTTGAAACTTGAAATAAATATGAACCAACATACTGCGATGATGCCTGTTTATTTATATTTTGGATTGTGTAATTTCTATATGAGTTACTTGCCCTTGATTTATTAAAAGATCCATGTTTGCAGCCTTTTCTATGCAACTAGCTGGTAGAATTTCATGACACTTGGAATAAATTAGAACCAACATACTGTGATGATGCCTGTCTATTTTTCTTTTGGATTGGTCAATTTTCCTTAGAGTTATTGCCCTTGATTTATTAAAAAATCATTGTTTGCAGTCGTTTCTCAGTAAAACCAATGTGCTTATCTTATTCTTTCTGAGATTTTTTTTAACCTTCAAGCACAAACAAGCCATCAAGGACAAACAAGCCATCGTTGGCGGGGGATATCTTTTCACTGAAAATGCTTGTTTTGTTATCGTATAATTTGTGTAATATAAACATTCTTCAGAGTTTTTATACTGTATGAGATAATTGTCTTCATAATAATCACGATAAACTAATTTTCATTAAATTATATCAAGACTAAGTAAGGAATTGAATTGCTTACTTGAAGGGCTTACAAACTTTTGAGAAATTGGGGCCTGTTCTGCAATATGTTATTATATTTTTGATCAATTCAGTATGGTTGTCTCCAGGTTGTAGGAGAAAAATGCATACGCTATTTATCAATATTAATTAAGTTGTAAATGTGTAGGGATGACTGCTGTTTAAGTGTTTGTGATATGAATGTGATCATGTCTTGTTGTTTGAATGTTATCATGTTATTGTTAAAGTATAAAATAATTTATTCTCAAAGAATAAAATCACAGTAAGAAACCATTGACATGTTTCTTGTTTCTCATTGTGTGGTATACATATTATTACACAGTTGGTAACATACTAAATGTTAAAGGTCACAGATTATAAGTATATTCTTAAAAGTGTTGAGTTTATGTGCCTTTAAACTGCCTGTATGTTAAACACGAGATCCTGAGGCAGAGCAATATACATAATATTCGTTATGACTTTATAGGCATAACGACATTTATTTTTAGGAAATAAACCGATCTATTTAAGTCCTGTAAGAATTGTTTATCTTTTCGCAGTAATACACAACTTTGTAATTTTGACGCATTGTGGTCGTTTGTTTACACTTTCTGACAGCCGGAAGTGCAATTAATTTTTATAGTTGCTTTCGAATCTGGGATCGAATGTAATTAGATATCAAGATTTAAGGCTGAAATTAGGAACTAGTCTGTCATAGCTCTTCCTTTCCGTTTTCGTCTTCTGTAGGATAGCATACAAAAATTTACAGCTTCATAAAATCGTATTAAATCGAAGTATTTTCATTGTTTTCTTCACATTATTTTAAGTTAAAATTGCACAGAGATGCCTAAGGCTTGAAGGAAAAGAAAACATCAGGTGGAAGAGGATCTGGTCGAGCGAAATTTGGAAGATGTACCAGAGAAACCTGCGGGTGAGAATGTTATTGATTTTGAGAAAATCATATTGGCCTCAAAAATTATTCTGGGGGGTGGTGAGGGCACAGATTCACCAGGTGAAAGTCAAGGTCCAGAGACCACTTTGCCAATTTCAGTTGTTCGTCTGAGTGATGACGACTTGGCTGCACATGTCCCACAGCCATTGAGGGAACAAATTCAAAAAGGAAGTTTTATCAATTTGGCTCTTCTGTTAAAGGGTTCCATTGAATTGCAAGACTATGCTAGTAGGAACATTTTGCGGCTTAATGACGCCGGGCAAATTGAGTCAAAGCCACGTGAGTGTAGGGAAAAAATCAGTAACATTGAAAAATGGACTGACGCCTTTATCATTTTTTCGGGAGGGTACAAGACTTGAAGGGGAGTTAGTGCTTCAAGACTTGAAGGGGAGTTAGTGCTACAAGACTTGAAGGGGAGTTAGTGCTACAAGACTTGAAGGGGAGTTAGTGCTACAAGGCTTGAAGGGGAGTTAGTGCTTCAAGACTTGAAGGGGAGTTAGTGCTACAAGACTTGAAGGGGAGTTGGTGCTTCAAGACTTGAAGGGGAGTTAGTGCTACAAGACTTGAAGGGGAGGTAGTGCTTCAAGACTTGAAGGGGAGTTAGTGCTTCAAGTCTTGAAGGGGAGTTAGTGCTACAAGACTTGAAGGGGAGTTAGTGCTACAAGACTTGAAGGGGAGTTAGTGCTACAAGACTTGAAGGGGAGTTAGTGCTTCAAGTCTTGAAGGGGAGTTAGTGCTACAAGACTTGAAGGGGAGTTAGTGCTACAAAACTTGAAGGGGAGTTAGTGCTACAAGACTTGAAGGGGAGTTAGTGCTACAAGACTTGAAGGGGAGTTAGTGCTACAAGACTTGAAGGGGAGTTAGTGCTACAAGACTTGAAGGGGAGTTAGTGCTTCAAGTCTTGAAGGGGAGTTAGTGCTACAAGACTTGAAGGGGAGTTAGTGCTTCAAGTCTTGAAGGGGAGTTAGTGCTACAAGACTTGAAGGGGAGTTAGTGCTACAAGACTTGAAGGGGAGTTAGTGCTACAAGACTTGAAGGGGAGTTAGTGCTTCAAGTCTTGAAGGGGAGTTAGTGCTACAAGACTTGAAGGGGAGTTAGTGCTTCAAGTCTTGAAGGGGAGTTAGTGCTACAAGACTTGAAGGGGAGTTAGTGCTTCAAGTCTTGAAGGGGAGTTAGTGCTACAAGACTTGAAGGGGAGTTAGTGCTACAAGACTTGAAGGGGAGTTAGTGCTACAAGACTTGAAGGGGAGTTAGTGCTACAAGCCTTGAAGGGGAGTTAGTGCTACAAGACTTGAAGGGGAGTTAGTGCTACAAGACTTGAAGGGGAGTTAGTGCTTCAAGTCTTGAAGGGGAGTTAGTGCTACAAGACTTGAAGGGGAGTTAGTGCTTCAAGTCTTGAAGGGGAGTTAGTGCTACAAGACTTGAAGGGGAGTTAGTGCTACAAGACTTGAAGGGGAGTTAGTGCTACAAGACTTGAAGGGGAGTTAGTGCTACAAGACTTGAAGGGGAGTTAGTGCTTCAAGACTTGAAGGGGAGTTAGTGCTACAAGACTTGAAGGGGAGTTAGTGCTACAAGACTTGACGGGGAGTTAGTGCTTCAAGACTTGAAGGGGAGTTAGTGCTACAAGACTTGAAGGGGAGTTAGTGCTACAAGACTTGAAGGGGAGTTAGTGCTACAAGGCTTGAAGGGGAGTTAGTGCTTCAAAACTTGAAGGGGAGTTAGTGCTACAAGACTTGAAGGGGAGTTAGTGCTACAAGACTTGAAGGGGAGTTGGTGCTACAAGACTTGAAGGGGAGTTAGTGCTACAAGACTTGAAGGGGAGTTGGTGCTACAAGACTTGAAGGGGAGTTGGTGCTACAAGACTTGAAGGGGAGTTGGTGCTTCAAGACTTGAAGGGGAGTTAGTGCTTCAAGACTTGAAGAGGAGTTAGTGCTACAAGACTTGAAGGGGAGTTAGTGCTACAAGACTTGAAGGGGAGTTAGTGCTTCAAGACTTGAAGGGGAGTTAGTGCTACAAGACTTGAAGGGGAGTTAGTGCTACAAGACTTGAAGGGGAGTTAGTGCTACAAGATTTGAAGGGGAGTTAGTGCTACAAGACTTGAAGGGGAGTTAGTGCTTCAAGACTTGAAGGGGAGTTAGTGCTACAAGACTTGAAGGGGAGTTAGTGCTACAAGACTTGAAGGGGAGTTAGTGCTTCAAGACTTGAAGGGGAGTTAGTGCTACAAGACTTGAAGGGGAGTTAGTGCTACAAGATTTGAAGGGGAGTTAGTGCTACAAGACTTGAAGGGGAGTTAGTGCTACAAGACTTGAAGGGGAGTTAGTGCTACAAGACTTGAAGGGGAGTTAGTGCTACAAGACTTGAAGGGGAGTTAGTGCTACAAGACTTGAAGGGGAGTTAGTGCTTCAAGTCTTGAAGGGGAGTTAGTGCTACAAGACTTGAAGGGGAGTTAGTGCTTCAAGTCTTGAAGGGGAGTTAGTGCTACAAGACTTGAAGGGGAGTTAGTGCTACAAGACTTGAAGGGGAGTTAGTGCTACAAGACTTGAAGGGGAGTTAGTGCTACAAGACTTGAAGGGGAGTTAGTGCTTCAAGACTTGAAGGGGAGTTAGTGCTACAAGACTTGAAGGGGAGTTAGTGCTACAAGACTTGACGGGGAGTTAGTGCTTCAAGACTTGAAGGGGAGTTAGTGCTACAAGGCTTGAAGGGGAGTTAGTGCTAAAAGACTTGAAGGGGAGTTAGTGCTACAAGGCTTGAAGGGGAGTTAGTGCTTCAAAACTTGAAGGGGAGTTAGTGCTACAAGACTTGAAGGGGAGTTAGTGCTACAAGACTTGAAGGGGAGTTGGTGCTACAAGACTTGAAGGGGAGTTAGTGCTACAAGACTTGAAGGGGAGTTGGTGCTACAAGACTTGAAGGGGAGTTGGTGCTACAAGACTTGAAGGGGAGTTGGTGCTTCAAGACTTGAAGGGGAGTTAGTGCTTCAAGACTTGAAGGGGAGTTAGTGCTTCAAGACTTGAAGGGGAGTTAGTGCTACAAGACTTGAAGGGGAGTTAGTGCTACAAGACTTGAAGGGGAGTTAGTGCTTCAAGACTTGAAGGGGAGTTAGTGCTACAAGACTTGAAGGGGAGTTAGTGCTACAAGATTTGAAGGGGAGTTAGTGCTACAAGACTTGAAGGGGAGTTAGTGCTTCAAGACTTGAAGGGGAGTTAGTGCTACAAGACTTGAAGGGGAGTTAGTGCTACAAGACTTGAAGGGGAGTTAGTGCTACAAGACTTGAAGGGGAGTTAGTGCTACAAGACTTGAAGGGGAGTTAGTGCTACAAGACTTGACGGGGAGTTAGTGCTACAAGACTTGAAGGGGAGTTAGTGCTACAAGACTTGACGGGGAGTTAGTGCTACAAGACTTGAAGGGGAGTTAGTGCTACAAGACTTGAAGGGGAGTTAGTGCTACAAGACTTGAAGGGAAGTTAGTGCTTCAAGACTTGATGGGGAGTTAGTGCTACAAGACTTAAAGGGGAGTTAGTGCTTCAAGACTTGAAGGGGAGTTAGTGCTACAAGACTTAAAGGGGAGTTAGTGCTTCAAGACTTGAAGGGGAGTTAGTGCTACAAGACTTGAAGGGGAGTTAGGGCTTCAAGGCTTGAAGGGACTTTAGTGCTACAAGACTTGAAGGGGAGTTAGTGCTACAAGACTTGAAGGGGAGTTAGTGCTACAAGACTTGAAGGGGAGTTAGTGCTACAAGACTTGAAGGGGAGTTAGTGCTTCAAGACTTGAAGGGGAGTTAGTGCTACAAGACAAGTCACAAGTTGCTGAAGCCATTACATTTAGCAGCGAATTTGTCCATGGGATACAAAATCAAATATTAGATAAGCAATGGTTACCGGTACGTAAGAACAGACAAATCCCATTTAATCTCAGAATTATTTTTTTACACCCATAATAATTGCTACCATACTTGGTAAAGATTAGATGAAGAATGGTGAAGTCAGAGTGAACAGAGTTAAATTTGACTAAGAACCATAACTCAGGAGAGACTGAAGCAAGCAGGAAGGTTATTGAAGGCATCCCAGATATTATTACCACAAAATTTACATAAACATTTGGTGGATAGGATGAAAATAAATCGTTCAATTAGAGAGCAGACAGTTTTGGTGGATGCAGCCTGATGGCTGATCACATGGTTTGTAAAAAAATGTATGTATGTAGCAGTTAAAAAAATCATGAAACTTGGTAAGAATTTGTTTATAAAATTTAGATCAACTACTTGTATGGGGTAGAAATTAGGCCATCAGGCCAAATAAAAAAAACTGTCGCTTTCAAGGTTAGCATTTAGCAAACTATGGGAAAATATGAACAACATTGTGTTAATATTAATGACTTTAATGGATTTCCTTCAACAATACATTCACATTAATGAAAACATACAACAACAACAAGCATATAAATATCCCACATTCTATATACATCTATCTACATATGTACATGTATATTGACTTGATTATAGTATTTGTAGATTTATATAATATAATAAGGCTAACAATGAAAACTCCAAGCCTTCACAGTAGGTCTTTGAGACCAAAACAATGACTGTATTATTAATAACATCATACAGGTTAAGATAACATCGTATATGTAAGATAAAGTCATATTATACATGTAAGATAATGTGACATATCTCACCTGTATGGCATTACTTATGTCTTAAGATAATGTCATACATGTAAGATAATGTCATACATGTAAGATAATGTCATACAAACAAGACAAATGGTTCGCACAGGTCTTGTATTTGATACCCACTCCTTTCAAACTACATGAATTTGTAACCACCAAGAACTCCTTAAAAAGCACTTGAATTTCAAAAAAATGTATTAAATTAGCTAACTTCCTTTTGAATTGGACAAAAAAGTGAAAGAAAAATTGAAAACAGATCAAATGTGACTATAAAAATAAATAAATTTGATAGCATTACCTTTCATAGGCCATTTGCCGAATAGGTTTATTCAGTATATTCATGCTTCGTTGTGTGAGCAATTCTCATGATGTGTTATATGATCAGTGTTATGGTTAAGATGTAAAAATAAATCGTCAATAGGTCTTCTAAAAAATCAACATGAGTAAAAAGAACAAGTGTGTTCTCTCGGCTAAATGGGTTAAGTGATGCACATTACAAATCGTGGCTGAAATAATTTGAAGAAGATAAGCAAAAGTGCCTGTGTTCTGTGACAATCTTCTTGAAATTGCATCAATGGGAGAAAAATGTTCATGTTAAAAGCGAAAGAAACATAATCAAAATTGTTGTGTTAGAAGCTCTAATGGGACAAGTACAAAGCTCAAAGCTATTTTGGGAAGAAAATAATTTAAGAATAAATGTAAGTTTAAAATTTTGCCTTCAATAATTATCTGGAATCAATAACAAAATCCTTCTCCAGATAATTATGTAGGGATCTTTGACTCATTTAAAAAATAAAAAAAAAAAAAATAAAAGGAGCAAAATTAATTGATAGTAAAGTTTCATTACTTACATTTGCACAAAGGAATCACAAACACATTAGGAATTACTCTGTGTAAAAATTTGTGAATCAAATTTAATTGAATTAGTTTACATATGGACAGAAATGACACGTGTCAGTATTAATAGTAAGATGTGAATGTGAGAGACCAGACACCGTAAGTAGTATGTATAAGATGATATTGTTGAAGTGGTGTTACATAGAGTCTTCCTCTGAAAAAGGATGACACTAGAGAAAATGGATTTCTTTGAACATGAAAGATTCGTATAAAGGGCAAATAGCAACATTCACAGGGAACTGAAGTAATGTCTAAAGCAAGGCAATGTAATCATTATTAAAACAACTTCCTTGTGAACTACTTTGCCCTTCGCTCCTTCAGTAACAACAAGTCTTTTGTTATGCAATTATAAACAAAAACAAAAACTCTTTTCTTCATAACAAATATAAAGCATACAAACAGTAACAAAAGCTTGCAGTTTAAAAACAACTAAAGAATAAAACATTGCATGTTAAATGGTTGACTTTTCTACAATCATTACATTAACCAATTACCTTCAGGCCTTCCATTTCAAAGTATAATGGTCACAATAATGAAGTACAAGTCATTTACCTGGTACTAATAGAACACTTGGAGCAGTGTTTAAAAACTTTTAAATGAAACTTACCTACATTTACATGTACAATACACATCTACATACCAACTGAAGAAATGTATGTCAACAGAATTAAAACAAACTATTGAAATGTTTATTTCTTGAGATGGCTTTCCCCCCATGGCTCAAAGTTCCCTATTGCTACAGTTAAAACTTGTCACTTTCTGTCTTAATGTTTTCACATCCCATATACTTGAACACCTCAATTTAACATTGAGAACAAGTTCATCATATGCATTCTTCTTATCAAGAGAAGAATGATCACACCGATCACGAACAGTCCAAACGTGAGCAGAGCGACGTCCCCTGAACGACTGCTTGTGTAGGTCTGACGCACATGTCTCGTGCCAAGCTCTGCAGACCTTCCTGGCAGGGAACTTGTATTCTGGACAGACTGAGTCACAGTCCTCTGTCTGAGACCTTCCTGACTTGTATTGTCTATAGTTTGGATTTCCGGTTGAGCAGGAGATGGACTAGATGGTCCCTCTGATTCACTGTTAGTGTCTTGCACACCTTCAGGGTTCTGTGTGTTATCATTAGTACTGGTTGCATTATTATCACTTCGCTGCTCTCCACTTGGAGGTGAGAAAGCTGGTGCTGGCGTCCCCTGCTGCCATGGATGCAGCCTCATTCCAGGAAAAACAGGGTGCAATATTGGGGGAGGCATGGGAGGGAAGAATGGCGACATGTAAGGCAGTGGAAACCGGGGCACATGAGTAGCGGGGTTGGCAGGGTTACCAGTCGCTTGTGGGTGTGGAGGGAGAAATCCATGGGGTAAAGGTATTCCGAATGGAAACTGTCCCATCTGTGGGGGCAACAGGGGAGGGGAGAACTGTGGCTGTGGTGAAGCCTGGGCACCTTCCACACCTGTGGCCTCATTGCTGGAGGCCTCTTCGGTTGAAGGAGTAGAATTACCTTGTGACTGTTTTAGTGCTGCATTCTTTTCTTTCTCATCCTGAAGTAAAATAAAGTGGTACATAACGCTTATTTAAATAGAGTTGAAACATGACTTTCAGTGTCAGAAAACCCAAGACTTTATCAGTAAAACAGAAAATCATTATCATTGGTAAAAACCACAATTGTGATATTAAAATGAAACATTTTGAAAATGAGGCATTAACTAATAGCTATTGATTTGTATCATCTAACATTCATTTTTGAATCTGAATCTTTATTTCCTATCGACCAATTGAAGCCCTGTCAATGCATAAGAACCAAAATATTAGAAGCATGATCCTGAAAGCTACTCTACCTTGAAGTCTATTTGAGCAGCCAGCTCTTTTGCCTCCTCCGTGGTTTTCTTTGACTCCTCCGTCACTGGCTTCAGGATATTGTTGATGTTTCCACATGACGGGCACTTGAAGTCCTGCGACCTGCACACATCAATAACATTTTGACAATATATAAATTGCATGTGTTCCTTCCAAAAATAATTGTCATAGATGTGATTAATTCTGTGCATACTAACAGGAACTCTGATCCTTATTCATATCTACAGAATTTATCCACAATAATCAAATTTCATTTAATAGAACATGTACAGGGAAATGAAATCTAAACAGGAAACAGTCCCTTACTTCTTGGCCAGTATTTTCCTTTCATCAGGTGTGTAATCAAGGGATCCCAGAGCTCCAGCTCCGTGGGTTGGCATGAACCCTATTATAGCTAATACTGCTGTCCGCACTGAAATGGTCACTTTTAATCAATATTGGCAAATTCAAGGTACATGTGGTTTTTCTTTCAAAATTTGCTATCAAAATGTTTCTCTTACTTGATATTATCAACAACAAATAATTTACTTTCTTTATCAGTGTATTTTTCAAAAATGTTTTTAATTCTACCAATAAAAACCATAACTTCAGTAAAAAAATGAGTATATTTTTTTGTTGTATTTCAGTAATAGCTAGTAACAGATTGAATGACTATATTTATGCTGATGATAATTTTTTACAGAGTTCAAACGTATTTATATTAATGTGTGATCAGTCACCTACATGACCAAGATGGCTGCCAGGACTCCGGGTGATGACCTGATATACTCAAACATATCTTCTGGTTGATTTCAAACCGACCATTTGGCTGAAAATAAGCGTAATGTTACTAGAGGACTTATAAGTATCTACCATTGCCGAGAGTAGGGTGAAGCAACAAGGTTTACCGAGTTTCCGCAGAACACCATGCGTGAGGTTGGGATGAACCTATCTTACACAAGCAGCTATGGAAGATGCTTTTTTTCCCACCTGAGTTAAACAAAATTAAGTAAAAATGTGTTTTTTTGCTGGAACTCTTTTGTGCGAAGTGAAAATAAATGCGTATGGATATGTTATAATTTGTGGTTGTCATGGGTATGCTCGCAGTGATTCAGATTATTTAATAGTCAAATCAGTTTTTAAATAGTTCTGAGAAGAGTGAAGCATTATTTCTTGAAAGGTGCTTGAAAACTTTTTTATAATGACATTTGAAGCAAGAACTAATTAATAAGCATTCTAAATATAGCAACAAGACAAGGTTTCTATAATGCTACAGATAAGTCTTCAACAAGGGAGGTAGTTACAATGTGATGACAATTAAAAAGGAGTTCCTTACAGGCGTTTTATCTTTGCTCGTTGGCAAGAATAGAATTTCTAGCATGGTAAAATTTTTGAATCTACTTATCTGAGGTTGGAGAAAATTTTACCTTTAAAATGTAAAAATATATAAGATAAGGAAATTCTAAATATTAATTCAAATTCTATTTCTATAAAATACTCAAATGTTTTTACCAAATCATAATACTACATGTATGTTACATCTTTAGATTCAAATAGTTTCTAAGTATTGAAAAATTCAGTAGGCACCTAACTTATATACTACATGTATGATTACAATAATTTACATAAAAGTTTAAATAGTTTTACCCTGAATTAAGGCGCCATGGTTTTTACCATAACATAATGGTCAAGGACAAATAACAGCTATGCCGTAGATATCCATGCTAGCATATTTTATTTATTTTCTACGTTATTAACATATACTATCAAACAATTATTTCTTAAAGCCTACAGTTAGGATGATAATGCTTGGAGGTTTCATGGGGTAATCTGGAGGGAGGACAATCCTTCCGTGGTACAGTCCTCCGTCAAACTCTGAGTCAGCTGGTCCTCTGATCGTGAAGTGCCACTCAAACAGGTTATCCTGGTAAATAATACAAGATTTAAAATTTTAAAGGGATTTCACAGGTATAATAAGTGTTTTTATTTCAAAAGAAGTAATTTTCCTATTCAAATTAACATTGTGTACTTCATTTCCAGACTGCATCTAGACTGCAATGTGACCACTAACATAAATCAGTGAGCAGTATACGTTTCCTATAATAAATAACAAGTGAAATAATTGGGAAATAAAATGTTGCTAAGAGGGAGAGACAATTTTCCTGGTGTTGTTTAAGATCAGGGGAATTTTCATATGACCTCTAAATAACAAAACCAGTACTGATAACTTCCAATAAAGAGACTCAAGAAAAATCTGAGTCAGAGGAGGCACGACTCTTGCACATGTGCGTATCATCTCTGGCAAAACATGTTAAAGATTTATTTGAATATCTTTAAGTTTAACAGTCATGGACGAGGTTAAAAAATACAATAAATACAATTAATTAACCTTTTTCTTTGAAAAAGAGCCAAGCTGAAAGCATGTTGTATTACCTCAAGTGGATGGCAGGCATACTGCTCTGTGGGCTCGCTCAACTCCTGGGCTTCCTTCATCAGCCGCTTCACAGCTGTAAAAACAAAAACAAAGACTCTTGTTATTTGGAATAATAAATTGTTTAACATGCTTTTCTAATTTGTTACTAGTTTAGTATTATTTATGTTACCCTAAATCAAACATTGAATTTGATTTTTTTTCACTGGTGGAGAGGTTCCAAGTGCTTAACTCATCAGACTCTGGATGGGAGATTTGGTCTTTATCTTCACTCATTGATTTAGTTATTTCCTAGGAATGGAAAATGGTTTTATAACTGATCAGCAGCCATTTAGATTATTTGGCATTTTGGCCTAAAATCTTCGGGAATATCAGGGGGCGGTCGGGTGCGTACATGTATGATGTAAGCAAACATACCCATTAACGGATTACCCGGATTGTCAATAGACAAGATAAAGGATGGTGTATTGTATATATTTAACTACTGCACACATGCATAGCAACATACAACTGGTATCAAAGAGGCCACAGATGTAAAAGGCATGCAGAGTAAACTTAGCCTGGTTAGCATACTACAGTTCAATGTTTGACTTTCATTTCTTATATATTTGCAATATTCAGTGCCATTTAGGAAGAGATAAACACTGTTAGTGCAATACAAAAAACAAATTTTGAAATGGCAAATCCTTCACGTACAAATTGTTTTGTATCGAAAGTGGGTAGCTACTCCGACCGAGATTCCGGGTTAAAGCGTATTGCTATTTATATTAGTTCAAAATAAATATCCAACGAATAATTATGAGTTTGATGTGTTTTATTTCATTTCATACAGTCAAAACGTAATGATGTATATACAAGGGCACATGCAAAGGTGTGGTTCACAGTTTTACAAGAATCGAAACACCTCAGAGATGGCAGAGTTGTGTTTTAATGCATTTAAAGCTTGTTTTGTGCTAAATATCTTTGCACTTACATATAGAAATATGATATAAGCCTTTATGATCTATTTCAAACATAAAAACTTCTCTAAACACAATTTCAATATTTTTCAATAAAAAACGTTTTTTGCACAAAGCCGTTTAGACGTTACCAGTAGGCGAGTAGTTCTCGGACACTTTTAGGTTTTATCGATAAAGTATCCTTATTTTAAAAGATATATGATATTCCAATGTTTATAACAAACTTCAGCTCTTCTTCTGTTGAAATAATGCAAAATCAAGTAAAATTAAACAACTTAATTCCATTCTCATAGGCTCCGAATGTGGTGCTCAAAAGGGGTTAAATTTTAGTTGGACAGAAGTAGTTCTCGGACACTCCCTTAAATAATCAACAAAACCGGAAAACATGGGCTGAAGTGATTTTATTATTTAAAATATTCAAAATTGCAATTTTCAAACCAATAGGTAATATATATCTTATTATTTTTCATTAAAAACTAATCTATTTGTACGTATATACATATAACATGAAGCTCATAACAAGACGTCGTAAGACAGCGCGCTCGACTACGCCGCTTTGACTTAGAATACAATAACCATGTAATAATACCAAGTTTGGTCTCTTTATGTCAAACCTAACTAAAATTATTTGATACATAAGGTGACTTTGATGCTGCCCTCCCACCAGCCCACCCAAACAATGACGCAAGTCATTCAAATAACTTGATTTCCCATTATGAAAATGTGGTTAAGAATATACAAAAATGCCTTTCAAAGGGAAAAAAAATGAAAAATTCAAGAGCCATAACTTGTATTTAGGCTTAAAACGGAGTTATGTTTCTTGTAAGTTGTAAGATGGTCGTAAATAATTTTGAATTTTATTAAGTGCATTTAATGAACGGTATAGTTTTTTTTATTAAAATCCCAACTTGCCCTTAACTTTTACTTGCCTAAAACTTTAACCATTGTCATTAAGGGGCCATAACTTGTATTAAGGAGATGGAGTTATGTAACCTCATTGGGTGATGGTCCTGAACAATTGTGTGAAGTATTAAGTCAATTGAATGAAGGGTATAGAAGTTATTAAACAATATCCCAACCTGCCCTAAGGTTAAAGTTCCATAGTCAATCAGGGGCCATAATTAGTATAAAAGATAATATGGAGTTATCTAACCTCATTATGTGACGGCTCTGAACATCTGTGTGAAGTATTAAGTCAATTGAATAAATGGTATTGGAGTTTTAAGTGAAAATCCCAACTTGCCCTAAAACTTTAACCTGCCCTAAAACTTTAACCTAAGTCAATCAGGGGCCATAACTTGTATTTAGGATAATATGGAGTTATGTAACCTGAACAACTGTGTGAAGTATTAAGTCAATTGAACAAAGGATATAGAAGTTATTAATAAATATTCCAACTTGCCCTTAAACTTTAACCTGAGTTCCATAGTCAATCAGGGGCCATAATCTGTGTAAAGAATAATATGGAGTTATCTAACCTCATCATGTGATGGCCCTGAACAACTGTGTGAAGTATTAAGTCAACTGAATGTAAGGTATTGGACTTATAAGTGAAAATCCCAACTTGCCCTAAAACTTTAATTGGACGCCGACGCTGGGGCGAGTTGTATAGCCCACCTATTCTTCGAATAGTCGAGCTAAAAATGAAATAAATGGTATCTATTTTTAGCACATGTGTAATGTAAACGCTCGACTTAACATGAATATTTTTGTAAATGCAGAATGTCGTCTGCGTCAAAAAAGGAAGTATACCGAACAAATCATTTAACCTTACTGTTGCTGGTATTTTAAGTTGTGCTTTTTGCACATGCGCACTACAATTGTAATTCCCAGCAGAGGAAAAATGTGTTTTGTTAACAACTGGAAACTTTTGGAATTTAACGTTTTATAATCCTTACCTAATGAAAAGATTTGGTACCTGCTGAAACTTTTCAAACACCGGATTGATTTAAATCAGGTGATTGATATGTAACTTCCAAAATGCGGTGGGAATCGCGAGTGTCCGAGAACTACTAGTGTCCGAGAACTACTCGCCTACTGGTAGAGATTAGAATAATCCTGTATCAGGGTTTCCGCCAGGAATTTCATAAGGCATGTCGGAAGGGGAGGGTTTGAGAGGGGTGTCCCCTCCTGACGTCGATTTATTTTTATTTTCGTATCCAAAATGGTGCAATTTCCTGCATTTTAAACAAGTTTACAGTTATGTTCCTATGATTTAGAATTACCAACTCAAGTCCAATTAACATTAAACATATTTGTGAAAAGGTTTAATGGGTTCTCTTCATTAATTATTGGTATTTCTCAAGTTTTCCGACGATATCGATTGACTCATGTTTCGTTTAGTGCGGGTATAATTTTTATTGACACCGTTGACGTCACAGCAAAACGTGTAAAGCATGCTGCATGCTGGAACACAAAAGAGCCCGGAGCAAAGCGACTGCTCGTGGGTGTATTCGTATTTAAAGCTGCAACAGCTAATATTTTAAAAGCCGGGTCGGCTAAATAATAACTTAAAGGGAATGTAATGTGTATTTTCAGATTTATTTATCTTTTTTCTAAATAAATTAAAAGAACGATAAAATAATCAAAGTTTAATAATAAGCAACACAAAATATAACTTTAAACTAAACTAAAGATGGGAACGCGACTCAATTACATATGACGACATAGCATAACCATTGTTTATAATAACACAGATATCTTAACACGGTTCTCAATTACAATTTAATAATTGGTTAACAAACGGACTCTGGATTAAGAAACAAAATAAAACGACACATGATTTATGTTACGGAAATCAATTAACACTTATTGTTTACTTTGCGTTCATAGATGATTATAGGGATGAAGGTCGCAATTACAACAGTGGTGTTTTTCACACATTCCCATTTTGATAAAGAATAGGAGGAGTTTGGTTGATTGCACTGTTGAACCTCACCGACACGCCTTCATGCTGTCGTTGATCCTGAATGGCTGATACAAATGCCGTAATAGTCCCGACACGCCTTCTGGCTGTCAGTCAACCCTTGCAACCGTTGCAATCGCAACAAAATTGTGTATTGTCAAAACTGATGATTGTTTTGATAAGGATTGTCGCTACGCGGATTAAAGCATGTCGGCATAATTAACGCGTGTCGGTAATTAGCCTTGCCAGCGGAAGGCACGTCGGGCCCGACAAGCCATAAAGGGCTGGTGGAAACCCTGTGTATTTATAACACTTTTATTACAGGCTTTTCACCATAACCGTTATCAATACAATATAATACAGTGATTCAAAACATTGTGAAAAAAACTCCCAACAGTTTAAAATTGGTTGTTTACAATTTACTTGACATCCGAATTGTCAGTCCGATAATGACCACACATCAAAAAATGTTAAATATTTGGTTCATCAGCATATTTTATTAAACCGTAATGTACCTGGACTTCGCATGCTGTACATTCCTTGCATTTTTGTTAAAATTTCAAAATGTTAAACTCTTAGATGGAAATAAAATAAGTTTTTCCTCTTTCGTTTTGACGTGTCCAATCTGATACTGCACCGGTAACACTCGTCTCATGAAGTTGGGCTACGCATAACCATTACAAAATTTTCCCAAGGTGTCTTCCCCTGGCTTAAATTCAGCCATACAGTACAGAACTGAAATATTCTGTTGCATGTTTTGCCTTATGTTTTGCTTTCTCTCAAGCCCATGTGAACAACAAGTATAAATAAAACTTGAAACTTGAGATATATTCTAGTTTTACTTCATTCGTATCTTTTCAGCTATACAGTAAGCTAAATATAAAAAAATGAAATAGAATACCACTGACAGCCTAATTTAGCACATTTCCGGAATTTTAAAGCAATCTCTTCCTAGGACAATGCATTTGTCGCTGGATCTTAAACTTACGGTTACATTCAGAATCCATAATTATTGAATGTAACTTTTGGCACATACATTTATAAGTCTTCGATTGGGATTCTCTTCATGTGCAAATGAGATTTAGTCACGCAAATTTTATCGAGCCAGATACAGTTGACCAAAAGCTTTAGTTGTTGTATCTATAATGGTTTTTGGACAAGAATATAAACATTAGAAATAATTACAATAGTGACGATGCACATACAATGCAGAGTGTTCCGCAGCCACATATTAATATGAGTCATTGGCATGCGTGAAGACCGCTGATGCGGAGAAAGCACCGATACTAATTTCAAATTCCGTTTAAGAACTATCGAAGCAAATTAAAAGGCCAATCAAGTTAAAATATATTTGACTATACTAGTTGTTAGCAGTGTTTGTTTTCCGATGCAGTCTGCTGCTTGCCTAGGTACCCTCGTAACGGGCGGTATAAAAAGAGCGATGTCGTCTGCTGGCGCACATAACTGCTTGGAATCTAAGCTCCACAGAACCATCACGTCGAGTGGATCTCCAAGACTCAACATAATTTCACAAAATGGTGAGTCAATTATTTTTGCTTGATTGAATTATACCTGCCTAGCGACATACCATTATAAAAAAAATGAATATTTTATTGAATGCGTTTGATATGTTTTCATAAACCTGCAGTTGTATTTATCGCCAAAAACAAGGATGTATATAAAGTAATTATGGATGAAGAGAATATGTATTTTGTGTGTCTTGCAATCTAGTGCACTCGAATTTCATTCATTCATCCTATTTAAATCGTTGTGTAAAACAATGTTACTGGACTGACCGGACTGTTGTTCTCATATTTAAGAAATATTTGTTATGGAATACAATTTAGATATTATTTGTTTACTAAATGGCGTCTTCTGCGTGAGAAGATTGTTCTCGTAAGAGCTGACTCAGAGATGCACATGTTTTGTGCATATTGATTGCCGTCTGTTGGCACAGAGCGATGCTGTCTGCAACTTGATATCGAATTTATGTCCGATAACTTTGCATCATTTGCAGCAGTTTCAGTTAAAATAAACATAATATTTAATCATGGATCATACATGAGGATATAATAAATGTATGTATTAGTTTTAAATAATGCGACTTCTGCAGTTGCTCCGGTGTTGGGGCAGCAGGGGCAGCTCTCGTCACCCCCCCCCCCCCCCCCCATTTCCATGATTCAGCTGTTAATGGTCTATGACTAATCCATTTTATTTACATTATTATGATAACATTATTACATTAATGTCCAACCTTTTAATATTGTTTTGTTTTTTAAAATGATCATATAATGAAACATATAAAAGGGTACTTCTTGATTTTTCAGCGTGAATGTATCTCTGTCCACGTCGGCCAGGCGGGCGTTCAGATGGGGAATGCTTGCTGGGAGCTGTACTGCCTGGAGCACGGCATCCAGCCCGACGGTCAGATGCCCTCCGACAAGACCGTCGGTGGTGGTGACGACTCCTTTAATACGTTCTTCAGCGAGACGGGCGCCGGGAAGCACGTGCCTCGCGCCGTCTTCATTGACCTAGAGCCTACCGTTGTTGGTACGTTATTTTGCAGTACATGTACAACATGTACATATAGAATATCTAAATATTGACCGTTAACTTGTTTATGTCCAAAGAGTGATTGGACTTTTATTAACGAACTATAGTGAGGAAGATGCTGTGTGCATTTCTCAAATAAGTATGGTATCGTTTACACGTGCAATTGTCTTTAATCTAGAGTAGCTTCTGTGATTAAATACAAAGGAAACTTTGGCTGAATAACTATTTGCACCAATAACGTTTTACCTTACATACTTTTATATGTTCAATTGTGACCAAGCACGAAATTAGAACACAGATTATAAATATTCAAGTAATATTGAATTGAAACTAAGAAGTATCTGTCGCATGTGATATTGTATCCAAGGTTAGGCTATTTCCCGTGAGATGACCTTCCATTTAGCAGCATCTATGTTTTCAAATTATTGATAAAGAACAACAGTTGGAAGCTTGTAAACGTAGAAGAATTTTCGTACAAGCAATTAAACAATCGATTTTTCTTATGATTCATTCTCTATTTCTCATCGCACCACCGGAGTTTTACCTTGAACACAGATCATATAAATTATTCAGAATGTTCAAGCCGACAACTTTGAGAACAACAGCGATGTACATGCAAAGTTGTTTAAGAATGAAATAATAATTATGTTAAACTGAAGTTAAGGAAATGTATAAGCTCTGGTGGCTCGATCTTGTCAAAGCCATCCCAGGCACGTAGCTAGGGCCAATATGGGATTACGCGGGTCGATGCTTAACCACTTCACCAACTACTCCCTTTCGTTTTTTATTTCAAACTCGGGTTTTTTGTATGATAAAAACTTACGCGTCTGCATCCCTTATTTGTTGTTTTGTAGTTGTAAAGGTAACTTGTGTCTAAATATGTGTGGATTGTACACAGATGTCACTCTTCCCGCTTTTGGCACAAAAGCAACAACAATAATTCTGTCCATGGCAGTTGGACAGCAAAATATGGGGGCGTTTAAATCATCAAGTTCCACCTCAAAATATACCTACAAAGCATGTAATATTATCACTATAGTTTAATTTGAACAAAAAGGATGAAGTCGAAACCTTTTTTGCTATTTTAAGTAACAGTGACCTTAACCTTGACCATCTAGGTACACAACCTCATATGTATCATATACCACATCTTTGTGAAGATTAATGACGCTAACTCAAATAATCTTTTACGAAAGGTGTAACATAAAATTACATGCTCTGTATGCCTAATTATAATTACATGTATGTCAAGTCTTCTTACTCTACTCGCCACATCCGAAAACCCAGGATGCACAACTTCCCATGCTGGTTAACGTTCCTCTTAAGTTTCATGAATTAGGCCCATATGTTTATCGAGATAGAGGTGACACAAGAATCCATGCTTTATTTGCAATTTTTAACTAAGTCGATGGCTAAAACTTACTTGAGGCAGTCACACACAAAGTTCCAGGCGCACATCTTCACATACTGCTCAACCTTCCTATAAACTTTCATAAGTCTGGCTAATGTACTTTTTGAGAAACGCGTGACACAAAATTGCCTGCTCTTTAGGCTACTTTTAACTAAGTCAAGAGCCATAACTATGCATTTACTGAGTCCAGCCACACGCACTCACCAGGTGCACAACTTCACATGCTGGTTAACATTTCTGTAAAGTTTCATTACTTTGGCTCTTGTCCTTTTGGAGTTACGAGCGGCATACTCTAAAGGCTATATATATATAAATTAGTCAACGGCCATAACTCTGCACTTACTGTGTTTGACACACACAAGACTCCCGCCAGGTGCGCAGTGGCCTGTTTCGATAACGATTTTAGTCGTGTCGTATATTTTTTATTTGTATTTATTTGTAACAACTAAACTTTAAGTAATATTTAAGTTGAACATACACAAGTTGAAATCACGTTCCTTCAGGTTTTGAATTTTGAAATTCTTCATTGAAACGGTTCTCTGGTGCACAACTTCACATGCTACCTCACATACGGTTCATCACGCAAGATATATATTATTTTTTTTAGAATTGCGTTTCTTTAAAGCTGCACTTTCACAGATTGACAGATTTGACTTTTTTTAAAAAATCTCAGAATTAGTTGATTTTTTGCATTAATGACTTCAATTCAGTCATATAAGATGTCTCACAAAATAATATATCGCAATTAATCGAAAAACGGCCGAAAATTTATATTTATTTATATTATTTAGTAACGCTGTTAGCTGTCCGACGATGTTAATAATCATTTTAATTATAATTGTATTGCAGATGAGGTCCGCACCGGCACATACCGCCAGCTGTTCCATCCCGAGCAGCTGATTACCGGCAAGGAGGACGCCGCGAACAACTATGCCCGCGGTCACTACACCATCGGGAAAGAGATCATCGATCTCGTTCTAGACCGGATCCGGAAGTTGGCTGACCAGTGTACCGGTCTCCAGGGCTTTCTCATATTCCACTCCTTCGGTGGCGGCACTGGCTCTGGCTTCACCTCCTTGCTCATGGAGCGCCTGTCCGTCGACTACGGCAAGAAGTCCAAACTGGAGTTTTCCGTCTACCCGGCGCCCCAGGTGTCTACCGCTGTCGTTGAGCCGTACAATTCCATCCTGACCACGCATACCACTCTGGAGCACTCCGACTGCGCCTTCATGGTTGATAATGAGGCCATCTACGATATCTGCCGAAGGAACCTTGACATTGAACGCCCGACCTACACCAACCTGAACAGGATGATCGGCCAGATCGTCTCCTCAATCACTGCCTCCCTTAGGTTCGACGGAGCCCTTAACGTAGACTTGACCGAGTTCCAGACCAACTTGGTGCCGTACCCCCGCATCCACTTTCCTCTGGCCACATACGCTCCCGTAATCTCTGCCGAGAAGGCTTATCACGAGCAGCTTTCGGTTGCAGACTGCACGAACGCTTGCTTCGAGCCGGCCAACCAGATGGTGAAGTGCGACCCCCGTCATGGCAAATACATGGCCTGCTGTATGCTTTACAGGGGTGATGTCGTACCCAAGGATGTCAACTCCGCCATCGCTACAATAAAGACAAAGAGGACCATACAATTCGTCGACTGGTGTCCGACCGGTTTCAAGGTCGGCATCAACTACCAGCCGCCAACCGTCGTCCCCGGTGGCGACCTCGCCAAGGTGCAGCGCGCCGTGTGCATGTTGAGCAACACGACCGCCATCGCCGAGGCCTGGGCCCGCCTGGACCACAAGTTCGATCTGATGTACGCAAAGCGCGCCTTTGTCCACTGGTATGTTGGAGAGGGTATGGAAGAGGGAGAGTTCTCTGAGGCCCGTGAGGATCTGGCGGCTCTCGAGAAGGACTACGAGGAGGTGGGTGTCGATTCCGCCGATAACCATGAAGAGGGTGATGAGGAACCGGAAGAATACTAGAACACTGAACACACACTCACAT
Organism: Mya arenaria; assembly: GCF_026914265.1. Taxonomy (NCBI): domain Eukaryota; kingdom Metazoa; phylum Mollusca; class Bivalvia; order Myida; family Myidae; genus Mya; species Mya arenaria. The sequence goes on along the minus strand of NC_069127.1, from coordinate 13,949,065 downwards.
CTTCCCAATATTCAAGAACAAGTTGTGTTAGAATGGCATGCGCATGTTTATATAGTTCATGATTTTATTCTTAGTAAATTCAAATATATCGCAGAATGGACAATACTTTGACAACAAATTAGGTATGCATTCAATGTATATTCGGACTTGTGAAATACATGAAAACGAAACGGTAAAAACGAATAAGAAAACAAAATTGATATAAACAAAGATAACATAAAAGTCTTGTTTTATATGCGTTTATAGTTACATAACTCTAAAATCGGTTGGTCCACTTTCCCATTCACTTCCAAATTTCAATGAACGAAATAAAGTTCTGTCTGTTTGTATCTTGTAACCTCACATGAACGTATGTGTCTGAGAAATGAGGGGACAAGTAGCTCATCAACATGTTAGACAGAACACCAGACTGCCAGGTCTGCTTCCTTTCGAGACCACGCATCCTGTGAGCATGGTCTTCTATGCGTCTCCGCGTGCTCCCTTTAGTCGTTACCGCCCCGGTGTCCACAGGCTGCTCCTTGTCGTTAGATGACGAATGGTCGGATGTACCCATTTTGAGTGGCAACACGGGAGATAACGATGGCATAACAGGAGATAACGACTGATTCAGATGATCGGAGATATATGTTAGCCTGTCCAAAATATGGTCAATCTTAGCACCTAAATTTCTATATTCCTCATTCCTTTCTGACTGAACTTGTTGCAGTTTAGCTTCAAGCTCGTGAATCCTATCCCCTTGCCGATGGTAGTTAAACGAATCTACACAGTCCACCAGGACACACGCAACCAAAGCGGACATAAGCGACCACATACCCTTCAGAGAGTCCTTTACCAAGATGGAAGTCCGACGGTTTCCTTAAGATCGTAGTCCCAATGCAGGCTACCATTAGTAACAACCAGGCTGGTATATTGTGCACGGTAATAAATTTCACAAACTGGACATGACTGGACCTTAAAATTGATGTTTTGACTTGGTTTGACAGCCGCCTACTGTCGTTTATGGGATTACGAGTTCTTTCTTCTCGTTGTTTTGTATTGGCGTTTCTAGTCAGTAGTTGTTTTTACAACCAAGCAAAAGATTTAACAAAACAGCAGTATAGAAAACTGTATATATAATTTATTCATTTAATAATAGGAAATAAACAGCACTTTTTATGTGAGCACAATTTGCAACTACAAATAGATACAGTTTCTAACAAATTAATACAACAAGAGGGAAAGTGTGCAGGCGTTCTCAAAACCAGGAGAACATGGAGTGCTCAGTACATTTCCTGAAGAAAAAGGCTACAGTAGACTAAATTTTGATCTTAGATACAAGATTTTAAGCAGTCTTTCATTTTAGTGACTTTACTGTAACATGCATGCACGTATCTGAACACACTTCAATACAGAGTTCATACAACAGAACTGAGCACCATGTCCTGCAGGTTTTCAGATGCCAAATGGAAAGTGAGCTATTGCAAAGGGAAATTTACTACCTACCTTTTTACATAAACCTTCTAGTGAATTTGACTTTCCCTGGACTCAAGTGATCTAAACATATATGCCAAATACAAGTAATGATATTTAATGGTCTGTTTCATACATGTACACATTGATCATATATCCTGGATTATGGGCGTTGGTAAAATAGAATATTAGCTAGTTATTTATGAACATAAACAAGTACAAGTACTTCTCAAATATTCTATGAAACAGGCAAATGTTATCATGTACTCTTACTGTCTCAGGTAACTGAGGTAACCATTGCAATGTTTGAATGAATCATTCACTTTTACAGGGACCATGTTCACTAACACCGTATTTTCTAACGTCTTGTGTCTGATGTTGAGACGCAATTAAGAACCGAGATTATTGTTTTAAACTGTCGTCAATATCTTTCCTATGGAGAAAAAGTGATCAGAAAATAATAACACTAGTTATGTTTAAGATATACAGCAATTTTTAGTCACCAACTGAGACTCAAGGCATGTGGTCCTTTAGTCACCAACTGAGACTCAAGTATGTGGTCCTTTAGTCACCAACTGAGACTCAAGGTATGTGGTCCTTTAGTCACCAACTGAGACTCAAGGTATGTGGTCCTTTAGTCACCAACTGAGACTCAATGTATGTGGTCCTAGAGATTTCAACTGAGACTCAAGGTATGTGGTCCTAGAGATTTTAACTGAGACTCAAGGTATGTGGTCCTAGAGATTTTAACTGAGACTCAAGGTATGTGGTCCTAGAGATTTTAACTGAGACTCAAGGTATGTGGTCCTAGAGACAAAGATGTTAATGAACATGGGCCCAGGTAAGTATTTAGTGTAAGTGGACTATTTGTGAGACAAATATAACAATCACAACAAAATATACAGACAATGTCAATCTCTCCACTCTAGTGAACTGTGTTATACATGTGGCTACATCTCCTCAATATTTATCCTATACTTGATAGCCTTATTTGACAACATTGAATAAATAGTATTCTTGTGGAATAAATGATTCTGACTTATAATTAATTTAATTAAGTCAATCTAGGCAAATATAAATATATAAGTTACAGATTAAAATCAGTAAAACTCGCATGTATGTCCCCTAGTTATCCTGAATACCAGGTATATACAATTCTTGTAAACAAAATATGCGATTGTTAAGTAGAGTATGTATAATCTTGTGTGGTAGATCAAGCATTTCAATATAAAGTAATTCAGCCCATGTAGTGAGCGTCTGAGGTCCAACATGATCAACATATAAAATCATTAGGTTACTGACTTCATCCTTCATTTATCTGGCTGGGCACATTTCCCTTTCAAGCTAATATCAATCTTATCTACCTATTTTTTGATAAATAGAAAAGTTTAAATTTGAACAAAATAATAATTTGCACCAGAAATCATTGGTCCAAAGATAGAATATACAATATAACTCCCCCTTTCTTAAATCAACAATAATATTGTTCTGTTTCCTGCTCCCGGGGGGTGGGGAAGAGAAGGAAAGTTGCCCAGCCACTTCACGCACGAGATACACATGCAGTTACAAGTGATACCTGTGCAGGTCAACAATGAATACACACTTAAAGCTCTGCACCGTAATTATGGACTGAATTTAAAGTGAGATTCTTGCGTGTAATAGTATACTGCTAACTTCTTATCATTAAATATATAATCATAAAATGTGCACAAATATCTTCATTTGCAATTAGTTATCTTTATACGGAATAACATTTAACACAATACATTTACGGACATAGGCTTAATTAAAGTAAGAATTGCAGAATTAATCATGCAAGAAGGAAATGCACTTTTTAAATGCAGATTAATTTCTTTGCAATGTGAAGAATACATTCATATTGATTGAAAAGAAAAATATCTATTTGCAATAATATACATACATATGTTTAATTCTTGTAAAGCTTGATGTAAAGCTGTTTACTAGTATATAAGTTAACATGTATACGCCGGATGTTCATGTATAACATTCAAACAAAACAGACTCTCCAACAACAACAACCATGAAGTATCCAGAATTGTCACAATATTTAAACTTTGAAAACATGCCAAAAATCTGTTCACATAGTGATTACTTTTGTTTCCACAGTGTGCCTTCACCGGCATTCTGATATGGAAACCTACTTCAACAGCTGCTTTACAGGTTTGATCATAACAGATTATTGAAATAATGCTACCAACGTTGTATGTCATTTTAGACCTGTTTTATTGCAATGTCATGTATTGTGCAATGATGAAAATTTGGTAATAGCATGTACATAAAAATCTGACAGTCGGGTAAACAACTTCTTTCTTTCCCCTAACATTAATTTCAATTCTGTTTTATTTACCGAAAAGCATGCCTAGATTTTTCTATATAGTTTAATGCCCCAAACCCCAGAATAATATACATGTATTGGTCAACTAGGAGAACCGTTTGAAACAATTGTAAAATATTTGTCTAACATACGGTAGGTATGTGGAGTCCTATTAAATATATAACACACAAAAACGTATCAATACATGATCTATGATGCGCTTACAAGTCACAAGGGCGAAAGGTCGATAACGTCCTCCTCACATTAAGGTCAACGAGACAAAATGATTAAATGTTCAATGATTTTGATATGTGTGAACTACATAAAATATAGCATATGTTGGAAGCAAAATAATGGTACATACACAATCTTGAATATACATTGCTTGACAGACTGTTTTTGATTCAGCTGAATATCAAAATGTCATAACAACAGACACATACATGTTCACTGTAATTATAAACTGTTATATCTAACTATAAATTGTTATATCTAGTTCTTTATGAAGAAATCAATCTCACACGTAGCTTAAGATTTACCAAAACCTTTATATGAACAATTTATAATATGTTATCTAAATGCATAAAATCTTGGAATGAAAGCTTAACACTTGAAGCGCAATTATATTTTATCTAAAAAAAAATGAAAACAATTTAACTATAACTGCCCTAAAAGTACATGTCTCAGTGTATTCTGAGAGCTTAGTGCAAGAAGGCGCTAATTTTACTCATTTTTATAAGCAATTACATCCATCTTGCCCCAAGCCCTCATATTTTGAAAGTGATAGTTTCCCATTTTACAAATCTTTTGACTAACCATTCAATGGCAACAACTGTCATGATTTACAACCAACAGTGTATGTACCATACAAACAGTACAAAACGATCAATCTCACAGTGTAAGATCAGTCACTCAATTAAGTACAAAAAAGATATTTACGTATTATGCCAAAAACAAAGATAGCAAGATACAAGAAGATATATAATTATATAAGAAAAAATAAGCACTAACTGACATTTATGTTTAACAAAATAACAAATGTAACAAAAGAATGTACACTGAATGTGTTCAGTGTATCTAGTCTACAAAATTAGTAGTTTTATATTACATTTCAACAATCAAAACATTTATTTCATTAATCACTAGCAACATGGTGCTAGATAATAGTACAAGTAACAAACAATGTATTTCAATTAAATCAAAGTATATCTGATAATGAAATAGATCCTGTATTATTTGCAACCACTGAACATGTAACCTTACAAAAAAGCCTGATATCTTAACCAACATTACTGCTAACGCCAATTTTGTACATCCACTGAAATACAAAACTATACAACATACTGACGTGTGGGTCATCTAACTGTCACATGACCGCAAAGCAACATGATCAACCATTGTTGTACAGGTGACTATCTATAGGTCCAACTTTTAACTATATATGCATGGGTAGATCAAAGATGCTGCAACTGCTGTTCAGGTGAGAGATGGGATGCCCTGGGCATATCATACAGCTGTTGAACTCTTGGGGCGGGCTTTCCCACGCCGCTGGGCTAGGAATGACGCTCCTACTGGCTCAAGGGCGGCGACTTTGGGCTGGGAATTTAATGCTTTGAATGTAGCTGCCATTGCTCCCTGAAAAACACCACATTCCACTAATTTAAGACGCTTTACATAATTATAACAATGTATTATGTAATGGAATTTTATATTTTTCCTTGTCATCAATATCCAACAGGCAAGATTAAAGAAATATTAAGATGTAGGACAGTCACTGCTTTGGTGTAATAAACCAATGCACCTGTGATGGATCCATCACCAATCAAAATATTGCTAATTATTGCGATCATTTGTTGGAGGCTCACCAGTTCATCCATTGGATAATGCAACCATGTGCTCATATTTATTTTACAAAATATAATCCTATTATGGATCAACTGAAAGTTAAATTGACAACTAGCGACTGGTCAATTCAAGCCATTATCCCACCCAACGTTACCTTGACAGCGTTTGCATCCTGCAGAGTGAGCCTCATGTGAGGCAACTGGTCTCGCTTGGCAATCCAGGGGTGCTTTAGGACCTCCCCCGCTCTCAGGCGCTTGTGGGGGTCAATGTGCAACATCTTGTTCACCAGATCCTGCCAACAAAATTTGTTATTATTTAACTGTATTCATGAGATACTACACATGTATTTTGATGTGACGTCATTAGCGCTAATTATCTGCATGCTTTCTGCAACACTTTGTGTATTTAGTGCTATAAATCAGCAAGTGTTATATGATATATGATGGCACACAATATAGGTTGATGCCAATTTTTTTTATTTATAATGCATTATTATGTTTAACTCATTTGACTTTATCAATCAAAACAAAAAAGCATATGATTTGTTTAGATAAATAAATATTAACGATATTTTGGCCCTTTTTTAAGTGGGAAAAATTGTGGCCATGTAGCTATTAATATTTATTTATATTAAACATCTAAAATCATGAGTTATCTGCCTAACCTTTGCAGCAGGAGAGACTGAGTCCCAATTTCCGCCACTAAGGGTGAACTTGCCCTCCCCGATTCGACCCAGAATGTCATTAGGCGTGTCATTTGGTCCATTCGCAAATGGTGTGTGCCTGCCAAAGTTAAAGTGTATAAATAGTCAAAGAACGAATGAAATTTCAGGAAGGAGGATGTTATATAAAAGAAGCACTATAATTTTTCATTTTTGTATTTTTCAACCCAACAGTACAAATAATAGAATTAAAATAACCGTCATAAAAGATTATTGAAGTACCAAATATATAAACAAGGAATCAAGCACCTCCAATGTGAAGGGAGTACAATGTATAATGTAACTCGACTTACCCTGCCAGCATGGTGTAGAGCAGCACCCCCAGGCTCCAGATATCACAGGCAGCGTCATATCCCTGCCGCTTCAACACCTGAAACAACATCGGAGATCAATATTACGTGTGTGAATGTCAGAAATGAATCTATACCAAGGCAGTACTAACAAGCTTATGATGAAATTTAAACTCTATCACCAGCTTTGTTAACCATAAAAAATATTAAGTACATGGAAATTCATCTGGCATAACAAATACAAATGGTTACGTATTCAATTCTTTTTTTACTGCAGTTAGCCAATTTAAGTAAGTGTTAAAATGATTAAATCAACACAGTGAAAGTCTTTCATTGCCAAAACCTGACATATTCCCTTTTTACATTGCTAACATCAAGTATTGAGTGAAGCCCACCTCTGGTGCTACAAAGTTTGCAGTGTAGCATGGAGTCATGAGCAGGCCGTTATCTGCCCGCAGCTGTTTGGCAAATCCAAAGTCACAAATACGCAGACTCTCAGGGTTACCACTCGTGTCTGCGTAGAGAATGTTCGATGGCTTGAGATCCCTGTGCACAACCTGGGAATAAACAATATAACAAAACTTTGAGTAACATCTTATGGTACAAATGGGCATTTCTAGGTGATCAACGGAAATAAGATATTTACTCTTTCTGTGTTTATTATTGCCAAAAGAACTCCCATCATCTTCCTTCTACATAAGCCTTCTTAGTTCAAAAACCCCTGCAATTATTCTTATGAAGGGATTAAGTTCTAAAAATATTTATATTATATTATAAGTGTGACAGGTTTAAGTATCATTTTGTAATTTAGCCAATTTACTTATTTATAATACTCAAATTGTTTAACTTTAAAATAATTTCCTTAACAAGTCTCAAAAGGAGAAGATTGCAGGATTTATACCAAAAAAACAACAAAACTTGATCCTGTTATAAGGGACTTAAGATCGTGTCAGAAATCTGTGGATTTGGAGGCTGAATAGACTGCCCTACTCAACTTAACATTCACCTATTATTATCATGGACAAACAAAAAAATATCAAGTTTTACTTGAGTACATATAAAAAATTAGAATACTCTGTCTAGTTCCTTTAACACAACCTACCCCATTCTGATGAAGGTACTCGACGGTTTTTGTGACAACCTGTAGGACCGAGCTTGCCTCACGCTCGGAGAAGAAACGCTGCAGTAAAATCTTGTCCAAGAGTTCCTTCCCCTGTAGCCACTCTGTCACCATGTACACCTTGCTACCATTGTCAAACACCTGCAAGATGGGCACAAGTATAAATTACAGGTAAAAGGTAAACTACCATATTTCCTTGTCTATAAGGCGATCCACTTATAAGACCACACCCTAAGTGTTTTTTAATAGACTCGTTTATCCAGCACTTTGATTTCTTGATGTCCCATACTTCCTGTATCAATAGACAATAAAATGGTCAGTCGAATACTGTATGATGCCATTTGCCTCTCGGGTGGTTAACCAACTACCGTATATACCACATTTGCATCTAGGCTTGTGAGGAAATACCATTGAAAAACTAATCAATAATCGTCCCCTACTTTCAGATTAAAATCGGGACCCAATTTTCACATATTATAGGCGGGGAAATACAGTACTTGTAAATGGGTAGTACCATGGACTGTGTGCTTTTCTACCATAAAATACGATATGATACAGCCTAACAGGGAGTTTTAAAGAATATATAAGATGTTTTAAGAAAAGGTTGGTGTTGATTTGTTGATTTCAATGCTCATATGGTAGACCTAATGTCACATTTAAATATTCAAATATCTCATTCACACTAAATTATTCATACCAGTATTTCCATTTTGACAGAACACCAATATGAAAGCTCACTGGTAGCCTGGCATCAATGTGGCCCTTTCTACTTACATCTCTGAGAGTGATTATATTGGGGTGGTGGCCGAACCTCAGTAAGATCTCAACCTCCTCAGATGGGTCCACCTTTTCCTTATCCATTATCTGTACAGAGATATCAGAACACTTATAAAACAGGAATGAACATATTGATGTTACAACTGAGTACATGTACCTTACAACAAAATATGAAGTAAATGAGCTTTGCGTTACGTAAGATATAGTTTAGTATTTAAGATTTATTGTCTGCAGATAATGAATCACATGAACAAAATGGTTGTAGCTAGGCTGTTTGTCACAAGACCTTCCATTGGATGGATTGAAAATCCAACATGAAACAGCTCCTTTTATTGGTTGATTAATAGATGTCAGTTTTCTATACTTGAACAAACGCAACATTTACAATTCAATCCCTTTACATATTGTAAAACTACAAATCAAAGATCGGCCCTGTCATTAACAATTGATGTTCTTGAATAGCTTTCAGTTTTAAATTATATAAATCTACCGAACTATAATTGTTTAACATTTAATAAACCTGCATTTATCTTACTTTTTTTTTATGAAAAAGCTGTGTTAATATGGAGAAAACTTACCTTCACTGCAAAGCTGTTCCCAGAGACCCGATGTACACATCTCTTACACACAGAATACGAACCAATGCCAATATCCTGAAGCAAATGTTCAAAAAAATTATATTTTCTTTTGTATTATTATCTTAAATGATCATCATGAAAAAAAGGCATTATAAATTTTCAATTGAGGGCATTGGAAAGCGACATTTTATGTTCAGCAACATAAATATCTCTTGTAGTATTGTATTTTCTATTATAATATTATCTTAATATGAAATATGCTATATGAAATGTATTAAGACTTGTTTCTGAAATCTCACTCACTTAACAAGGCTTATTGTTATTACTAACAGCAAATTTGCCTCATAAATTCCATACCATGTAACCTTTTTTTCTGAATGTTTGCTTTATGTAAAACTTTTTTATTTTTAAGATATATATACCAGTAAATCATAGCAAAGATGATGTCACAAGCAGATAGAGAGCTCCAAAAAGCAAAGATTAAAAAGTTTAAAGCCTCGCTCCCAGTTTTGATCATTTATTTGTTTATATTTATGAAAAAAGAAATAAATTAGTGCTTGCATTAGGTCTCCTGAACACTTCATATTAACCTGCTGATAGCGAAACATGTTGACCAACATACAAATAACTTTGTCTCAAAATGTGTTCAAACAATATAAACATTTCAATGTAACAACTTTCGCTCCAATGTTGGTAAATTCTATCACAATCTAGAATTGTGTTTATATGTCTTATAATACACAATTGATTTCATGTTATTACTTATCACATACATGCTATGCATTTTCTTTAAAGAAATACTTTGAATTTGATTAACTGCAGCTAATGGGCCTTTATGTTTAATATTAGAATTAGTACAAAAGTGTTGATACCTACCTCCTTTAATTCATACTCGTCAATAAATTGAGAAGTCTTAACCCCAGGAAGCTGCAAGAAGAAACACAAAACATTGTTATGCTCAGCATAAGTTAAACCCAATACACAATACAACATGGTTACTATACAGCATGAATACATTTTATCATAAATGAACACAAGCTTTTAACTTGAAACATGCTTTCCTGGAAATGCAACAATAATTTTTTTTAACCAGTTTGGAACATTATGATTCACCTTAGCGAGGCTGACTTGGGTTTCTAGTGGGTTGGAAGTCTGCATGACATCATCTAGGAGGGCCGGGGCGACAAAGCTGAACCCACGGAATAGCTCATGGGCTGTGGCACTGGGGGGAATACCTGGAGAATCTGGGCACAGAGGAGAACAGGGTAAGGTTAGGGTAAGCTTGATTTAATGTCACAATGGTTAACAATTAAAATACACTCTGAAGAACTATTATAGAAAAGCAATAGGTGAAGTCAAGGTTGTTGTTATGTTGCTGAACTTATATGTAATGAGTAATTAACAAAATGAATTACAGAGGAAAACACCTTTTATCAATATGACCAACAATGCTATCTATGATCCCTTCAAAAAAACAAACTTAATCATTTGAACTAATCACGAAGTACAGTGCAAGTTTGCATACATGAACATGTATTTATTTGACAACTGTGTATTCCATTCCAAAGATAAAATAAAATCAGTTTGAATATTAATTGCTTAATTTCTATTCAATGAGAGCAAGAAGTTCTACCTTTAGGTGTTTTTGATGTAAACTCTGGATCAAAGTAGAAAGCGTCATCAGTCTGCACAACGGCAGGTTTGAACGGTGGGTTCACCTCCCGTAATATCAACCTCTCCCAGTCTATTGTGGAGAAGAACGCGTGCCGCTTCAACTCTTCAATGCCGATACTACTGGAACCTGGCAATGAAAGGACTCTCTGATCGTATGCAGTAACATATCAAACTAAATGGTTGTTTTTGTAATAAAAAAACTGATGTCTCCTAATAGGCGCACAAATGTCATATGCCCTTTGGCCTCTAGGTGTGACATCATCTCAATATGGTGATCATTTCTGGTGTGTTATTTTCAAAATTCTGGAAGCGGTTTAAGAGAAATGGAGCAGACACAAAATATAGTCATATGACCTTTGACCTGTATGTGTGACCATAACCTTGAACTTACCTGGTTGTTACATGAGCTCTGCACATCATCTTAATATTGTGAACATTGTGGGTAGTTATTTCAGAATCCTTCAAGCGGTTCAAGAGTAATGGGGCAGATGAGATTAGTGACAGACAGACAAATGTCATACAGACAACTTTAGCAAAAACAATATGTCTTCCCATTTCCCAATTCTCGGCCACATTTTCAGTAAAAAAAGAAACACCTAAGTGATTTAGTCTATTGATACAGGTCACCACCTCTCACCATAGAGGGCAAAGAAGAGCACTTGTTCATGGTATCTCAAAACAAAACAGGCATCAGTACTGGACCAACTCTAGCATCATTCTTATTAGCTTGTGGTTTATATGCAATCCAGCTAAATCAATTCAGATAAACTAAACTCAATGAAAAGCAAGTCCTCCACCTCCTTACCTAATCTGTTTTGTGGGTTTCTTTTGAAGAGCGCCCTCAACAAACTCTGTGCATCAGGTGAAAGGAATCCAGGCATTCCTAACTTGGCTCTGAAATAAAAAGTTAAATTCACACTTAAATAGTCTTTATGTAGTCTTAGCCTACAGATATCCATGTACATTACCACATACACTTTTGTGTATAACAGTTGTTTTAAAGACATTGTTTAGATATGAAAGATATATAATTTAGAGTATATTCTCTGAAGGACTTAAGGACCTGTCTGTCTTGTCAGTACTGTAGTTCACACACAGGCCTGGGAGAACGTGAGTTTTGTTTGTGGTCACCAAGCTGGACAATTGTGTATACCACGGACACTTGAGTTTCTCTCATTATACAAGACCACACTCTTGAGAAACATTGTGACAACAAGAGTGACTAATACAATATTGTAAATAAGTTTAAACTAAGTGAACCGAGTATTATATATGAGTCAGAAAAGTACAGTGATGTTATGTGTTACAATGTTTCTTACTTGAGAATCTGTGTCATGGTTTCTTTTCTGTTTAGGCCTTGGAATGGTAAAGCTCCTGTCAACATCTCAAACTGTAAAGTTAACATTTAGAGCAATCAATCAAAGAAGTAAACACATTGAAAATCAACCATTATATTGCATATTACGTATTCATAGACACTATGCAAATTGACTTATGTTTTAATAATTAGTACTTCAACAGAAATAAGTGTTCTCTAGAGGTTATATCCAATCAAATTTTATGCTGACTTTCAAGCATGACAGTAATTTGTACTGATCCTTTTTGTCCAAAATGCCCAATTTACATGCACCATGCCCTCCCCCATCCTCACCATAAGCACCCCATATGACCACCAGTCAGCTGCTGTGCCATGGCCCTTTCTGTTCACAACCTCTGGGGCCATGTATTCCACAGTCCCACAGAACGAATATGTCTTCTTGTCCTCAAACAGGGACTCCTTGCTCAGACCAAAGTCTGTCAACTTAATGTGACCATCGGAATCCAACAGGATGCTGAAACAGAGCAAATCATAGCTTAACAGGTATTCTGCAGGCGATAAAAGAAAATAGTCCAGTCAAACCAAATTGTGACTTGAACTCATTTGTTATTAATCTTACTGACATAAATGAATTTATCTCTTTATTGTAAATATATATGTTATTCTATGATTTGATCACAGGTCATGTTATTTCCTTGAATAAACTTTCTGCTTCATGTAGTTCTGGAAAAATACAACAATGGAAACTACAGTACCCCTATAAGCATTATAAGAATAAGTGTGAGATTGTTTATATTTTGAACATTTAGAACATGTTGTATTTTATTAATAGTATAATGTACTTGTTTTTTGGAATTTAAATCAGTGTATTTGTGTGTGTGCATACTTCTCTGGTTTGAGGTCGCGGTAGACGATGCCAACCTTATGCAGGTGGTCGAGGGCCAGGGCTAGCTCGGCCAAGTAGAACTTAACATCCTCTTCCGTGAACATAACCTGCAAACACACATAAAATGGGCATAACACATCACCTGTGTCTCACCCACCTGTCGGCAGGGGAATGTATCATCACTGGAACCCACATTACACGTATTAAAATTATGATCAGTATACATCATGAAGTACAACCAGATTTCATACTGCCATACTGTGTGTTCCAACAATGGTTGATATCACAGTGGTCTCAGAATCAAATTTTGTGCTCACCAATTCATGTTTTACTTTGGAACTGGTAGATTCTAAAATCTTGTATGTAACACATAGCTGGACAAATTTATATTCAAGATTTGATGTGCCCATTTGAAGAAAGAACTGTCATACTAACCAAGTAACAAACTTATGACTGTAGTGTTTAACACTGTTTTTATGTTAGAGTTTGTCACTAAGATGACACCATTACTTTCTTATTTTCAAATAAACAACTTTTACTGTGCCCTTTGCTGTGCTTATTTTTCATGAATAATTTGAACCCCTACATAGATAGTATTTTTCATTAAAACATCAAGCACTGAAGCCGCAATATCAATCTCATGAAATGTGTTTTATCAGAACGTACAAACAAAGATAATATGAGTACATATCCAACAAATATCAAAATGGGTAGCAATGAGAACTTGGTGATTGGGCAAAACTCACAAACACTAAGACTGCGCTTACAAACTTGACTGCAAGCTGTGGGATTATGGTTCTAAGGCTATGAACAGGTGCACAGGTTGACTGCTAGCTAACATCGGTTAATAACACCTTAGATAAAGGTTACATGTAGTTACATATAAAAGAGTAATTGATACTGCATTTTGATGAGGTTATATTACACTCAAGTAGGTTTTTGTAGATTGTGATTTCAAGAGACACTAGCTATTTGTGATGTGCATGACAGATTTTCCAAAAAGTGCAAATGTGTATAATAACAAATTCACAGACAATATATGTACCTCTTTCTAAATTGCTAAACTAAACTAAACATCATTAACGGACTAAATATAAAACAAACAAAAGGATAAGATAAACAAAGTTTCACACAAGACTTAATGGCGACAATACATATGCACTGACAATGGCATAATCAAAACAGGAGAACCCGTCAGATGGAATTTTGTAAAAAGAGGCATACATAAAAATTTACCAGTATTATTGCTAGAGTTATTATTAGCCTAACTATATAGTTAGTTTTGAAAACCTGTGTACCAAGCTCCATTACAATATCTTGCAACAATTTTTGGCGGAGGTAGCCAATATTTCAGAATTCCTGTCTGCTGCCGCCAATAACTACACAACACCAGCAAGGCAATACATCAACATTTTTCATTAAGAAAACAGACCGACTAAAAACACAAAGCAACACAAACAAGGAGTAGCAACATGAAATGTTTAAGTATACAAATGTGATGCCAAATGCTAAAGCAACAATGCGAAATACATACAACTGTAATTTGGACATTTCAAATTTTTACTACAAATTGTTTTATGATATTCCCCCCAAAATCTACATGTGTATACTTTAACTGACTAAACATAAGCTCACTTGGTGATGAATACGTAAATTAAGACAACCAAACAAAATTAATTAGAAGTCCGCGAATGGGATTCATCTCAAGTCATTTTTCTAATAAGTTCATCATGACCTTGACCTATTGACCCCCAAAATCAATAGCATTTATCTACTGACAATGACCAATGAGCATACCAAGTCTGAAGACTGCACCATATCGTTCAAAAGTAAATTGGAAATCAAGGTTATCTCTACGTGTCCACCAACAGAACCAAGCTTTGCAAAAAACTCTATGTGCTAAGCAACTGATCCTATTGAAACTTATAAACCAGGTAAAAGTCTGTCTTCTGAGTCTTAAAGTTAATAAACTTCCAACGGTTTCTGATACGTTGGATTTAAACAATACACTACCTTGATAAAAACAAGGTCAACCCAAGCAAATGTCACTGCCTTGATATTCTCACAGTCAAAAATTTTTTAAGTCAGAGGTGTACAACTTGCTACACATGTCCAAATAGTTTTAAAAAATATGTGCACCAAGTTTCATTTTCAAATCTTTCACAGATTTTAAGTTCAGGCTAACTTTTGTTTTATTTGTAGCAGATGAGGACACCAAAATTATGCACACAAATCGTGTTAAGCATTCCGACAATGTAGCTTTCGAATCATCATGAAATAACTACGGTTACAGTAATGAAACACAAATTTGGCATGACAATAACATAATACAGAGCAAAATAATACAGAATCATTTCCATGCGTCATGGTTGCCATAACAACTTTGTTACCTGAGGTACATATCCATCTATCTGAAGCTGGGTCAGAAAGGAGGGACCAAAATGATTCCATATTCAGAAAGTAAATTGATAAATATATACTAATGGATTATGACACAAACTTTCATTTTATTAACTTGTCTTTCCGTTCACAAACTTGCAGCATATTGTTCCACAGTTGAAACATGTTAACTGTCAAATGTTTGTAAGAATTGTTTTAGCCAATTGGGAAAACTTAACTACAAGCATTAAAAGTGCAGATAAGTTTGTGCATAACTTTACATGTATACGATCACATTTTAAATTATGCATTGGTCTAAATATAACCACTATCACCAAATTCTCATTAACTAATAAAGTACTCAAAATACATGTAAATATTAAACACATGTCTAAACCATGCTTTGAATTACATGAACAGTCTCTTTATCGAACAACTATAAACAATACAGCAGAAATACTACGGTATCTGCACAAAAAACTTTAAATATGATATGTTATACAATGAAATAACTACCATATTGCTATCATTATTCTTTTGTCTCATCTCTAGACACAGCCTCATGTTTACTTTATATAAAGAACGAAGCAACTTAAGTGCAATGATAGCCTAGCCTTCTAGGATCCAACAAGATCCATTATTGTACAATACATGAATACAAACCAGGGGTGTAGAAATTAATTTAAGTAGCAGGGAATATACCAAAAGTAGGCGGAAAGGGGTGTCCTCCCCCAGTTAAAGTCAAGGGGGCAACGCCCCTTGTGCGATGAATTTAAGCCTTTTTTAACCAAAATTTCTAGTCTTCTGGTGCATGTTTATTTTGTAACAGGGAAACTTAACATAAATGTACTTGAATACGATACTGAATCTGAGATATACATTTAACTTCATTTTCTGTCGTTCTAGATATTTCACCTGCAGCTATCTTATTCCGTTTTAATAACCAAAAGAAATATCTGGACACTTTGTGACGTTTAAAGCATACAAAATTTCACCAAAGGTACATGTAAAATTCATCAAAATAATTGATTATTTTTAGCAGTGACATCACTGCATTTTGTTTACACCCGGGTAACACGCATATACAAAAAGGAATGTTGCGTAAATGGTAATAGGACTAACAGAAGGCCAGACACACTGATGTTGCAAACTTACTACGTTTTTTGGTGTCTAGAAAAAAATATTCTTTTTTTCACCCTCCATTGCTTCGCAAATCATTAACTTCAAAACATTCCCAGAGGAGGTGCGACTATTAAAATGAGGTCATGTATCGAGCTAATGTTATTGTATTCGGAACGCTGGGAAACCCAAACCTAGCACTTGAAAACATCCCAGAGGGGGATACGACTAATGACGTCACGTATCGAGCTAATGCTGTATTGAAGTCCGAACGCGTGAAAACCAAAATAAACAATACAAACAACAGGGGTTTTAAACGGATGTTAACATAAAAACATGACAAAAAATAACAGATTTTATTTTTGTTGATGTGGGGAAAATAGCCGGGTGAAGATGCAAAAGTAACCGGGTTATTTTACCAGCTTCCGGCACATTTCTACACCCCTATGTACTACACATATTATCGAATGATGCTTGAAAGATATCCAGTTAAGTACTTGTTGTGATAAGAGCAAAAGCACAACACTATTCGATGATAATGTTTACCTCTTTAGAGAGCCTGGTGAAGAGATCCCCACCTCGTAGAAACTCCAGGATCAGGTACAGCTTGCCTTCTGTTTGAAATGCTGCAAAATACATTGTACATGATCACAGGATGGCTTCCAGAGCTGTATTATACACCAAACAGGACAAAAAGTTCTTCACACTTATGTTCAATTGACATAACCAGTGCATTTAATGCATTTCTTGATGCATAATTATATAATTGACAAAACTGAGTAATGCCTGCCGGTAGCTTGTTAAAAAACCCACTGTCCAATCAAATTTGATATCAATTCCTGTTTACTGCAAAAAGAAGCAGGAGTCAACACACATCATTTGTTCACAGTTAGTTAAAATTTTATTTCATTTTCAATAATTGTGAAAATAATAAATAGACTAAGGTTGTGTTATGGGGGGAAGCAGAGTGCCCGGGAAAACCCAACTTGTTTTTGTGACCACCAACAAAAGTCACATAGACCCAGGCCGAAATTCAAACCTCGAACTACTTGATGAGGAGTAAGTTAGCAAACCACTGTGCTTACTAGACATCCCAGAATGCATTAGTTAATCAAGGGGCATAACTCAGCAAGAATTCTAGTTTCAGTGATGGGACTTGCTACATGTGTGTTCTGTCATTGTGGGTATGTTTATGCTACATGTGTGTTATGTCATTGTGGGTATGTTTATGCTACATGTGTGTTATGTCATTGTGAGTATGTTTATGCTACATGTCACTGTGTGTTCTGTCATTGTGTGTATGTTTATGCTACATGTGTGTTCCGTCATTGTGGGTATGTTTATGCTACATGTCACTGTGTGTTCTGTCATTGTGGGTATGTTTATGCTACATGTGTGTTCCGTCATTGTGGGTATGTTTATGCTACATGTCACTGTGTGTTCTGTCATTGTGGGTATGTTTATGCTACATGTGTGTTCCGTCATTGTGGGTATGTTTATGCTACATGTCACTGTGTGTTCTGTCATTGTGGGTATGTTTATGCTACATGTGTGTTATGTCATTGTGGGTATGTTTATGCTACATGTGTGTTCCGTCATTGTGGGTATGTTTATGCTACATGTCACTGTGTGTTCTGTCATTGTTGGTATGTTAATGCTACATGTGTGTTCCGTCATTGTGGGTATGTTTATGCTACATGTCACTGTGTGTTCTGTCATTGTTGGTATGTTTATGCTACATGTGTGTTCCATCATTGTGGGCATTTTTATAGATGTTTATGTTAAAATCTTGAATTGTTTCCAAGTAATGCTATCATTTATGTTTTTTCACAGTTAAAATAAATCCATACATGACACTGCAGTTGCTCACAACAATACCAAGACTTCTGTCTTTTAAAAGCTAGAATGCTGAAAATAGATAAGCCTAAGGTAGCGTACCATAATGAAGTCGAACAATGTATGGGTGATTAACATCTGCCAAAATATCTCTCTCCATCTTTGTTCTCTGCCTGTCCCGCACTGAATGTATAAAATATAAACATTTCCCGCACTGAATGTATAAAATATTAACATGTCCCGCACTGAATGTATAAAATATTAACATCTTACAATTATGACATGAATGTTTTATATTTCACTTTAATTTATGGTATAGAAATACTTACAACTGAAGACAAAACAAAAAATGAACTATACAGTAGAATTGTAATTTTAAACATTAAAAACACCTTTGGCCAAACACTTATTTCTATGTCGTAATTAATCAATGCAAAAGTCATAGAACAGCAGAAATTTAAACTTTTTTAAAAGAAAAACATATTCTAATCTTTAGCAAAATTCATGACTAACCTCTAAGTGCTTTGAATAGAATACTGTACCTTTGAGTGTGGCTTTCTTGAGCACCTTCATAGCAAACAGCGTGCCAGCGTCCTTCCCAGTGATCTTGCGGACCAGGAAAACCTGCACACAGAATATACAGGTAGAGAAACAGTGTGTGACATTAACGGTAGCCGATCGCCTGTGGCGAGGAAAAAATTACCCATGCTACAAAAATTCCTTTCAGATAGCCCGACTGGCAATGAAATCACGGGGCTTTCAGTTAAAAGATCAAATTTCAGATTGTCAATACTTTTTTGCTATAGTGAGATATTGAAGTTTGGATCTTGTTCTTTTTTCTCCAAATAAACTTGGATTATTCACAGGCGGCATTTGCATTAACATGATCCACCCTATGGCCACACGCCCTTCAAAAAAAATGAAATCAGTAAAGATTATTTTTTTCAGGACCAAAATTCTTTTAAACATGATCATCCATCACAAAACACTAAATATCAACCAAAAATTCAAAGAAAAAAAAAACAAAAAAACCCCACTATTATTCTAATTACAAAAAAATGCCCAGGCCTCATTCGAACCACCACCAGCCTCCCCGCCCCCTGGCAACACTGGACTACACTACCACCATACTTGCATTCATATAAAACAAAATGAGAGATTGTACAGTTGTCATATCATTCCTTGTTTTTAACCATATAAGGTACTCAAAATGTGTTTTTATGTCAACTGTTGGGCTATGGAAATCTGGCTCGGGCTACAGAAATCTCAAAATCTGTAGCCCCATTAGCTACCAGGAACAAAAGGTTAATGTCGCACACTGGAGAAAGGAGATTCCTTCCAGTCTAGGACAACTTCAAGTTTACAACAGACAATATCTGTGTTGCAAATTATATCTTATTAATACATACTTATAGTGTTTTAAAATATTAAAATTGAAAGAAATAACTTCATAAAATGTTATTTTAACCAACACTGCTAAAGTATCTCAGCCATTTTAAGAGAACACTGGAATAAAATTTCTACCTTTCCGAATGATCCCTGTCCAAGGACCTTGAGGAGTTCAAAGTTTGAGGGGTCAACACGTTCCCCATCTTTCCCAATCGACTCATTGCCAATCTCGATCTCCTTGTCATTGTCAGCATCATACTGGGAAACGATACAAAGAAATGTATTGAATTATCCGATAAACCTGTTATGTACACAATATGTGTCAACATTATTGGTCTATCCAGTGTTAAGAATTTGTTCATAATCGCGTACATTTTTTTCTAATAACATCTTAAAATAACAGCACACATTATGAAGTAAAGCATTTGTTATTATAATCATTTGATGAACATCTCTTTAAATAAAACACTTCCTAAAAATATACATTAAAATGCAGCTTTACTTTCCAATCATTGATACTTTTGTGCCAACAAGCATAAATGTTTCAAAACAGAAAAAAAAATCTGCTTAAACTTTGAGAGAATCATCTTACCTGATCGTCGACAAGCATATCCTCCAGAGATCCCTGAAAATATCAATAATTCCACCAATAATCATTCAATGATAAAATAAAGACATCGTAATGCACCAGTCAATTGTAACCACGGTCCCCCCCACATCCGGAGAATAGCGGGGACTTTGACTTTCGGTCTAGCCAAGCCCAGGCAAAGTCCCCGCACTGCAGGGACGAACTGCTGGTGAAACCCCCACCAAATGCCCCCGCACCCATGGGACTCTAGGTAAGGCCCATTCCCCGCTATATTTGGCACGAAAACAAAACCACCACATTCACCCAGCACTGCGGGGCCACCTGGAAGGTAAAAACACTGCCCATTTCCCCGGCTATCCCCAATATACCCCCGGACCTAGGGGGGCCGTGGTAACAATCGACTGGTGCATAACCAGGAATGTTGATCTGTAATTGAGTTTGAAGTTCAGTTTGGCTATCAGATTTAATATTGGTTTTTTAACTGCAACTGCTTCCAGAATAGTAAGGTTTATATAAGTTTGTATAAAAGGCAATGTGAAGTCAATTTGCATTTGTTTTAGACCAATAAAAAGAATTGGTGCCATCCACCCCTAACACACACAATCAATTCTAGAATCACCCTTGGCTAAGTATAGGGCTCTTCTGCGACTCTCCTGAATAGTGAACTACCCATGCAACTTGTCCCAGTTTTCACAACAACATAAGAGCACTTACATCAAATATATGAAAACATTTAACAACTTTTATACCCAAAATGAACAAGCTACTCGGAATACACACGTTTTGAAAAGTATATTGGTCCACTACCTACCATTAAGATACTATTTGATATGCCTTATTTTTCAATATTTTTTTAGAAAATCTCTGTAATTCCTCGAAGTTCATGTTAGGGTGATTTGGGGTAAAGGCTAAAATACTTTTAAAATAGAGACAGATCAACTTGAAATTGCTCTCGAGTGGCGTACATCAGTGCTGATTTGATTTCCGACAACTGCTAAAAACTTCATTGCACCATATTTTCTTCATTGAATATTTTACAAATTAAACAGTCTTCTTCATCCGCTACATCTGGCAAAACGTAGGATATGTTGATGCTGACTCAGTGACTGCACCTTGTCATTAAATATGCAGCTTTGAATGTCAGTATTTCATGTACTACTGGATTATTAAAAAACCGTTCAATAGATACGACAATAACAAATAACTATGTATTTGTTAATGTGTTATTTATAAAGCAAGCCGTTAAGTCTAATTAGCACGAATATTTGCAGTGGGTTGGGCCAATTAGTGTTTAGTTACGTCAAAACTAAGAGTGGGCAACAGAGAAAAGCCGGACCTCATCATTGGAAACGTCCATGGGCTTCCATGGGTCCGCTAGTTGAGCAAGAGGCATGGTGGAATCAAACTGTGGTCTTCTCAGGAAATGTTATTTCTTAACTATCTCGTAAAACGGCGTTCTCACGCCCTTATCCCCCGACTGACAGGGGTTTATTCACAAAATGGCGAAGAACGAAAACGAGGCTACATAAACTTCCGGTGGACATAATTTTTTACAGCGGGAAATTTGAAAGCAATGCACGAGGATCTCAGGATCCGGTGTTCGCAATTTTATGTGTGTGCTGTTTTTAAAATTATTGTTTTTTAAATTATATTAATTAAAAACAAGCAAAAACTTATCAATTGTTTAAAAAAACACACTCTCAGATCTGTTCAATATGCTAGATAAATACATAATCGATTTAGACCTATATTTGTACTTCTGATGCTAGTTTTTATACGATTGTATAGTTGTAGGGATGTTGTTGACTAAACGGTAACTAATTATCAAAATATGCTTATAACAGTTACCAATGTGTTAAAGTAATAATTATTTCCTTTGAATGGGCGTATAGGATATCATTATCAGGGCCGGCTCCAGGATTTGACGTTCAAGAGTAGGCGTAAGTTACCTTGTGCCCCTCCATCAGAATCAAAATTAGTTTGTGGGGGGGGGGGGGGGAGGGGGTACTCCCCCAAGAAAAAATATACTCCGAAACGGTGAATTTTGGTTAGAATTTTGAAAAGATCTTTTATTTCCTCCATATGTGAAGAGTATAAGAGTACATTTGTGTGTGTGTGTGTGGGGGGGGGGGGGCTAGATCTGCTAGAAGGTCGGGTTTCGGGTGTGTGTGTGTGGGGGGGGGGGCTAGATCTGCTAGAAGGTCGGGTTTCGGGTGTGTGTGTGTGGGGGGGGGGCTAGATCTGCTAGAAGGTCGGGTTTCGGGTGTGTGTGTGTGGGGGGGGGGGCTAGATCTGCTAGAGATATACTGTAATGTACACGTCAGAAATGTAACTTACATTTGGTTATTCATACGCAGTGGATACAAAAGTCATTGGAATTTGCAAATTATACGTTTGTACTGGATTCACGTACGAACGTATTTGCAAATATCAATGACTTTTGTATACACGATTTTTGTCACTGATGGTGTCAACCACTTCCCCATTTAAATTTGGAATACCGCTTAATTTTGAATCGGAATCGGGAAAACCATTTATATGATTTAGTCAAATTATTGAATAAAACGTCCAAATACATACATGTATTGCTTGATTTTCGTATATTTCATTTAAACCTTGGTTCGGATCTGTTCTTAAAATAATCTGTTATAACACACACGTAGCATAAATGCGTAGCCCGGTAAGTGGGTTTACCAAAATAATGTGGACAAATAGTGACATATTTCCTGGTACTATATGTCTACATTGAACTATAATCCAATTCAAGCAAGAATTGATATGCAGTATAGAATAATACCTTTGACAAATGATTTCGTTAAGTTTCTGTTAAGGCATTAACAGGTGTGTGTGTGTGTGTGTGGGGGGGGGGGGTGACGCCATTTGAACCCCCCACCCCACCCCCGAAGAAAACGATATTTTTTAAATCAATTGTGCAAAATTGACGATTTACTAGTTTCATTGCTAGCGTATGTACATTTAGAATGCGACTCAAATTTGCTCTATGAGTGTAATCCGGCCTACGTAACCTTCGCAATTGGACTACCACCAAAATGGGCTTGAATCCGGCACACCAAAGGAGGGGGGTATGTCCGCCCAAAGGCTCATTTGGTTATATTTGGTTTTCTACTGGTAAATACTTCATAAATGATCTTGCCTGCAGTCACATGACCCGAGTCGTATATATCACTACCACGTATAACAAGGTCTGCCCGAGCCTTGTGTACCATTATGGCTTGACCCGCCGCGACGCCATCACGACTGAAATTGTTTTGAAATACCATATTATTACTGACATGAGATAGAAGTGACCACAATTCCCTATCAAATCCAGATATTAGCAGACTTACAGAAACAGGGTAAGATACAAGAGATCCAGGTACAATACCCTAGCTCTTTGCGAAGAGATGTCTTGGTTCTTTATAGCACCGATCGATCGTTCCTTCGTTTAACCAGTTCTGAGAACACCATTTCTCAGTACTGCCCTATAAATGCCTAGCGTAAGGCAAGGGAGCTACTGGAACCATGTTTTAGACGCGACCGGCCTGGGTTTGAAACCCGACCTTCCGTACCCGAAGCGAACTCCTATCACTAAGCTTTCGGGGCGGTCTTATGTCATAAATGTATTAAACCAGTGGGTTTTTTTTTCTAGGGCCCTTTTGGCTCATAGCCTCACCCCTCTTACTCCACTCTGCCAAGTAAACGGTGCTCTCCCACTACAAAAAACCCTTACCTTTCAATGTTGTTTTTGAATACTAGTATGTATATATTAAACGCAAAAGTAGATCACATTCATTTGATGAACTCGATCCAGGGTATAAGTGATTATATTTAGCACACTCGATTATTGTCGGTCACAACTACTTTGGATTTTGTAGTATTCTCTTTCATTTTACGGGTAATTATTTTGCATTTGAATAATTGTACTTAAATATCGTATGCATGTACTTGCTTTCTTTATTCGTTACATGAATATAGACATGAAACATAAACACTAACAATGTAATTAAAAGGGGTTTCCAGTCTTGTCAAATAAGAAATCAAGTCTTATAATATAATGCATTTTGAAAGTTAAACATAGTTCTAGGGTGGGCGAATAAATGGTACATTAGTAAGTTAGTAAGCTAATAGTAGTGTGTATGTCATTTTTTCTAGAAAAGCATATACTCACATTGCCCTTTTATCTTTTTCAAATATCGTCTTAAAAATATTAAAAAAAATACCTATCCGGGGTTCGGGCTAGCAGCATTCTTAATCGACCCTGACAATTTCACTGACATGGTGTAGTTGCTGAAAAAGTCATTCGGTCAAAACTGAATACTTTTGAAATATGGATGAATATATCGGGACATAATGTAAAAGAAAAAGGTACGCTTCTTTTTGAGAGTTGTGAGTTCACAAAATATTGCTTATATATATAAAAATTATATAGACACATAATTAAATTTCAATTGTTTATCGAAAGCTAAGAAGGAACAAGAACACCATAATTTAATTACCATTTACATTGTGTTTCAAACAAATAAAAGATGGCAACTTTAATTGGCATCGTTTCTGTTGCTATTGTTGGAAGAATAATGCACTTTTGTTGCCTGTCTGTGTGTGAGAACTAGTACGTTATTGTGGTGTTTCCGGTACTTTATCAAAGCAATTGTGGACTGAAAGGGCAAATAAAACTTATCTTCCTCATAACACAATAAGAGACTGTCTTGTTCTTTTTTTCTCATATGATAATTATCAATTTTAGTGAAATGTACTATAACTTTAACCGGACTGTAACAGTCAAATTCATGCATTTAAATAATATTTTTTGCGCGAACAATGGTTTCCAAATGGATAACAAAGGGTGTTCAATTTGCCGTGCGCTATGCTGGTACGTAGGTTATACATGCTCTTAATTATTTTATGATTTTAAATATTAAACAACATATAGTGCTATTACTATTACAATAACTACTTTTGCTACTCTATTACTGCTACTGCAACAACTACTACTACTACTACTACTACTAGTACCAGCAGCAGTAGAATAGTTCTTCTACTTCGATCTGCGTAAACACGAACATGTGACAATGCGCAAACTCTAGGCGAAAACTCGCCGCGTTATTATTTCATGTTTTCACCCTCGATTTAGCGGCTTTTCGCCTATTCGCCTCGAAAAAGGAAGACGCGAAATGGCATGAATCAACCATTATTGATAATGACAATAATTATTATAAAAATGCATTGTTACGTATATTTTACTCTACATTTCTATCTTCAGAACCCCTTTTATATCATTTCTTTGTTTTGGTCTAAACACACGTACAGTGGCTATAACTTGTGCGTATATTGTTCAAGGTTGGATAGAAAAACCAACAATTTAGTATGTAATGGTATTGTAGCTCGATTGAATAATGTTTGTGTTAATTATTTCAAATTTTAAATGTTAGGTGCAGTTCACTAGGATGCTTTAATATACAGACTTTTGACCTCAAGGTACTAAGTTGTGGCCACAATTTACAAAGTTATGGCCTTAAGTTACTTATTTGTGGCCACAATTTACTTAGTTCTGTCCACAATTTACTAAGTTGTGCCTCAAGTTACTAATTTGTGGTCATAATTTACTTAGTTCTGTCCACAATTTAATAAGTTGTGCCTCAAGTTACTAATTTGTGGCCATAATTTACTAAGTTGTGGCCACAATTTACTAAGTTGTGCCTCATGTTACTAATTTGTGGCCACAATTTAATTAGTTGTGCCTCAAGTTACTAATTTGTGGCCATAATTTACTAAGTTGTGGCCACAATTTACTAAGTTGTGCCTCAAGTTACTAATTTGTGGCAATAATTTTCTTAGTTGTGCCTCAAGTTACTAATTTGTGGTCATAATTTACTAATTTGTGGCCACAATTTACTAAGTTGTGCCTCAAGTTACTAATTTGTGGCCATAATTTTCTTAGTTGTGCCTCAATTTACTAATTTGTGGCCATAATTTACTAAGTTGTGGCCACAATTTACTAATTTGTGCCTCAAGTTACTAATTTGTGGCCATAATTTTCTTATTTGTGCCTCAAGTTACTTATTTGTGGCCATAATTTACTAAGTTGTGGCCACAATGTCAATAAATTGTTGTCCCCTCTGTGCCACCGTAAGTTATACCTATTATATGAAGGAAAGGAAATTGCTTACCCTGTTATCGTCCGGCAGCCAATTAGTATCACCCTTTAAAAATCGCTAAGACTTTCACTTTCGCAACTTTATGTATATGACATCATCATCTGCAAAAAAATCAGTTAGAACATATTGGGCCGATTTTTCAAAACTTTGATTTAATCGTGAACTATTTGATGATGTGCTGATATACTTAATTAATACAAATACTGTTGAATCTGTTGTGTCAAATAAAGTTAAAAATATTACACATCACACGTGTATTTATTAAACTTTAGTAATTATTTTTAAAGTTAACAACGAAGACGTTTACATCGTTGTTAGCTTTAACAACATTCTGACCAATCGGCCCATTGTGTACAATCTGAATGGCTTCGCTCGCTCCACCAATCTTAATAATTAATAGTTTACAAACACATTTTCTAACTATAACATTAAAATTTAAAACAGGTGAAAGACAAATGTGAGCATTGTATTGTTTTAGGTAATAAATACAGGTGTTGTAGCGTTCCTACCCTAATAGTTAATAAACATGTGTCATCCTTTAATTCAATGCCTTAATAGGATCTAATTTGCCACTTAGTAGTACTGTATCTGAATTGACAATACATTTTGAAAGTGTTTTTTTTTACAGTAAAGCCGTAAAATGCTTGAGTAGCATTACATTCTTGATGCCTTTCGTATCTATCCATAATAATACGTGATTATAATTTTACGAGTCAAATACCATTGTTTAGAGTGATATGTGTGTCGTAATATTTTGTTCTGTTTTCCTTTACTACAACATATTCAGCTCTGTGTGGATACATCAGTGCGGCAATGAACCAATATGGAACGATATCTGTAGTAGGGCCAGCGTTTACAAACAGGGAGGTTACACTGAAGGCGTCACCGTTCTATCCTTGGGGGTGTGACGTAGAATGGAAATTCTTAATTGAAAATGGTTCACAATTGAAAAGTATGGACGGGGTAAATAATACAACAAGATATTCGGAAGATGAGTCATTCTTTTTTAAATGGAAGGCTTCAACTGAATTCAACGGATCTATCTTCTACGCCGAATGTGCAACAAACAATACGATTAAAACAAACATGATATCTATAAATTTGAGAGGTAAATATCAAAGACCGTTTTAAGCCAGTAACCCATATTTTGTTGATAAATATTTGATATAAATATACAATGTGTGTTTGTGTGCGTCTGTGCGTGTACGTGTGTGTGTGTGTGTGTGTGTGTGTGTGTGTGTGCTGACCTGTGTCATTAAACGGGGTTTATGTTTAAACTTTTGACTACTGTCCTTGTTTCTGTAGTGTTCATATTAATATTTTTATCAATAAACACAAAGTAGAACAATGATTTTGTCGTGACAAATACTTTTATTTACGTTATAATTTACAGATATCGTTGGATCATGTGGAGCACTCGGGATTTTAAGCCCAGTTGTTCGCGGCGCGGACGTCAAACTTGCATATTTTCCGTCTGACCTTTATATACATCGCAACACAGACACTGGGCGAACATGGACGCACAACTTACAAGATATACAGCTACAAGATGGTTCTTACGAAGAGAGAAGTGTTTCTAAATATGTGTACATATTGACTATATTTAACTTCAAAGAAAAAGATGAAGGACCGTATGATCTAAAATGCAATGCAGATGGCAAAACGGATTCTGTGCATCTTCATATGTCGGGTATGTTTCGTTAACTTCACATAATATTCTGATTTTTATGTGAATTATTATTTATTTGTTTTGTTTTGGTACGTCGGCTTGAAATAAAAAGGAGACATATGAGAACAAGGAGGGTCATACATGTATATGTTTCCAGATAAATGCATGAGCAGCATGTTTTGAACCTGGAGTTTCAATTAACATTTTAAATTAATATTGTAGTTCAAGTTATTTAAATGAGTTTTGTTGTTTTCAGAGCGACCGAGCTACCCAGTCTTCGATCCTAAGCTACTTGACTTTAATACAACACAATGTATTTATGTTTATGCGGGCTCCGACTTTTATTGCAATACTGAAAATGGAACAGAACCTGTACAGATAGTAATTTTACTGGGACAGAATTCGTTTGTTCATGGAGAAAGAAACGGGGGGAAAGGGTACCAAATCGATAACATTCATCAACAAATGGGTGGACTGTCAAGACGGAATGTGACATGTCGGGTTTCTAATGCAGCCCTTGAAACACCTTACAAAGTGCACGGCACTCTATGTAGCGTAGGTAAGCAAATAGGAGACACATAGTGACAAGCTATGATTCGTTAGTTTTTGGAGGTTAAAATAATTGGATTGTGTATATATTTTTGAATGTTATTTAGTCATTGTGTTTCAATTTCAGAGGAAGGTAGCCCGCCAGTGCTATCAGTTCCTGAGTTCCTTGAAGGAGAAAATTCGAGTGCAATATGTGAAGTACGCAATGCTATCCAAGCTCCACTATTAGAAATACATGTTGACAATGTTTTGCTGGGTGATGTTCAACAAAAAGATTTATTTAATGGATCTTCTCATACATTTACCAGTACAGCAAAGGTTACAAAGTCTAACAAATTGTGGAATAGAAAACAAATGTGCTGCGTCAGGAAAAGCAAATATGATTTTCGTCTAGAAGTTGTTTCAGTGTGCAAAAATATCAGCATGAAATGTAAGTTATATTCAAAGCGTTTAAAGTCCAC
Organism: Mya arenaria; assembly: GCF_026914265.1. Taxonomy (NCBI): domain Eukaryota; kingdom Metazoa; phylum Mollusca; class Bivalvia; order Myida; family Myidae; genus Mya; species Mya arenaria. The sequence continues at coordinate 13,919,926 of NC_069127.1, read as the reverse complement.
ACTGTGTTAAGGCAAAACAAATTTAATATTCCTATGTTTCTCATGGTAAATGTTTGTCTTTGAAGAAAACGAATATATCCTTCTATAGTTTATCTCTTTGAAAAAAAACATACAATTTAATGTTGTATATTTTAAATTGAAAACGGTACCATTTTTATTTAGAAGTCCATATCCTGTTTCCAGATCCGCCGTCGAAACTTTCGATGTCCGTAAACAAGAAACCTTCATATAACAACAATTATGGTTCTGTCTGTTTCTTTAACATAACTTGTGAAACGGATGAATCAAATCCGCCTTGCACAATTCAATGGTCAAGCGACAATGATAATTTAAGATATGATGATAGTAATGATTGGACCTTTGGTGAAAATGGAAGTTACCGTTCTGTTTCCAACGTGATTTACATCATGACTAAAGACAGGACTGGTGGTACCATTACATGCACAACAAGATGCGCTCATTTCCCATTTAGTTTAACTAGAAACTATACTGTATATTTTTCAGGTACGTACTCAATCTTACTTATGTTGTCGACTTTCGCCGACATTAATTATCTATCAAACCGAGACTGATACACCCTTGTTAATTTCCGCATGATCATTCTCTTCCGAACGTGTGTTATTCATTTGTAACTGGATTTAGGGATCAGTCATTATATGTCTCAAAATAAAAATTAACTATTCGTTATTCCTAATGATTTATCAGTTTTACAGTTGTCCAACAAGCGCAGTAGTTAGCTCCATCCCATCTCGCCTAGAAGCGTCGAATCTCGGCCTAGGCGCATATGAGTTAAGTCGGACAAATGGGTTTTCTCCGAGCACTCCGTTTTCTCCCACTACGCAAGACTTCACTGTCGCGTAATATCGTGCTTACGAGAGTAGTTAATATAATCTCTCTCTCTCTCTCTCTCTCTCTCTCTCTCTCTCTCTCTCTCTCTCATGTTCTCAAAAATTTATACACTGCATTTCAGGTGTAACGACTATTTACCTGAACACGACATCACCTGTTCATTTACGTCCGAATAGTACAGTGGCCGTCAACTGTCTTGTGGATGATTGCAATGCTTCAGGACAATGGACGCGTTGGTGGGAAGATGAAAATAGCACTGTATTAAAGAATTGTAGCAAAAAAGAGGAATGCCTGTTAACACTGAAGTATGCGGGAGATGGAAACAGAACATACATTTGCAACGCTCGAAAACAAAAGGAATTTTTAATGAATCATTAACAGTTTCAAGCTCAGAGACAGAAGGTTTGTAATTTATAATTCAGATATTCAAGTCATTAAATATACAGATGACTTGTCTTTGATGAGTTTCTTTTTAAAGATATTGCAATCTAATAGGGAACTAAACTCTTGCAGGTAATCAATCCAATGAAAAGGACATTCAGACATTTTCCTCTACATTCCGATTTCCGTTCGTCGATGTACTTATTGGAACAGGCGTTTTTGGTGTACTCTGCATCCTGTCTCTTATCGGAAGTAAGGATTTTGTTTCCTTACACTCGCACCAACTTAACTACTGAATCTATTAAACCCATTATTCTGCAAAATATTCCAAACGTGAACTGTGAAAAGTTCCACTCTTTATGCTACTGCATTGACTTATGGTATCGTTAGAGTTAGAAATATTACAATCAAGTATGACATTTTCGCGTTTTCTATGTTTTTTTTTGGACCAATAACAAATCCTTCTCTCAGATATTTCACTTTTTAAGGGCAGTTTTAAGACTGTTTTTAAATTCGTATTAACCTTTACAAAAATTATAATGGCCAGCATGTGCATAAACATGTCTGTGCGATGTAAGGTATTAATGCATACCGTAATATATCTTTTTAGATTGCACAACTTTCCTTATAACATTTAATGCTTCTTTACCGTATCGTTTGTATGTATATAGTTTCAAATGAAAATGAGATATCTTTATGAGTAATAAATTAAAGAAAAATATTATCTACATATGCACTTCTAACAAAACTATTCAGAACTAATATTGGTTATATGTTTCACATATTTTTAGGATGTATATTTCTAAAACGGAGAAAGGCCAACGTAATAAGCACAATAGAAATGTATGTACCATTTGTAATTTTAATTAAGTGATACTGAGTTGAAGATTATGTCGAATGTTACACACTTCCACTTAAATATACTTAAATATACTTATATTGTTGATATATTGCGCAATTGATTCAGGCCAGTTTTTTTTCCGAATTAAATAAGCAGAGCTTCGTCTATCGATTATTCAGCTTAAAGGAATCGTGCTCGTATACGTTCTGTTTCCGTACTTAAGTTAATAATTGTTGTTGTTTTTCAGTGTTGAAAATCCCAGTGGTAAGTTTCCATCTTTAATTTAGTTAAAGTGGATTTGTATGTTAATTTCTTCTTATTTGTTGTTGTTAAACAAGGGTTATTTACGGCCTAGTACCAATTTACCATGGCAGATACTTCACGAACCCTTCCTGGGCGAAATAAATCATCAAAACATCATAATCATGAAATTTTTAAATCAATGATAAAATATTTCCAATTAATTATATATTTTTTCCAAATTAATTATAAAATATTTCCAAATTAATTACATGTATAACAACTTATCCAAATTAATAATATAATTTATAAACATAACCAAATAAATTGGATACAATGTAATGGCATATCATTTAAAGATGCAATCGGCGATTGCACAAGAATTAAGAAATTAACTGTATTTATTAAATATTACGTTTTTGATGTCATCTGTATCCTGGCAAATTCTAGGTTTGGAACAAGGTAACAAAACGTTTATGGATCGGCTATTTAATAGTGATCAAAAGCCCTTACAGTTTGCTAACACAGTCATTGGGAATTGTATCCAGTTTTATACTATTGGTTCAGGTTCTCTCTATTCTAGTATGATAAACTATTTCCCTCCAAATGGGCTTTTTAAATGATTAATGATACCTGAAATATACAGACACTTCGGACGATGGTGTGCTACACATAACAACGGGAGGAGTCCAGTACGCAGTCGTGCACAGGCAGGCGGACGCACAGAGGACTGAAACACTGGTAACATGCAAAGTATTCTTAAAGATAATTTATGTGATGCAAATGTCATACCAAACGTACAAAGTAGCTTAACCATTAAAAGTTACACTTGCAGGGTAGCCAACTTTGAGTTTCACTTGAATGAAAAATACCCTAACTGAATACAGTAAGGCGGGTATGCAATCTTTCGAACATTCATGCTTTCAAATACATGTGGACCTCACATAATATCTTACCAAATATGATGACACGCGAGTTTAAAAATATAAAGATCTTTTTCCCATACGACCTGTAATCGGCGATGCTTTAGTATGCTCCCTGTTCTTGTCACTTGGTAAAGTGGTACAATGCTATATATTCCAGCAGCCGCACGATGAAGCCGGCTTAACGTACGCCGATTTGGACATCGAATTCATTCCTACAGGAAGCTAACGCCAGAGTTCCGGTAAGAAGAAAGAATAAGCCGACGGAGTATGCTGACATTGACTTCTCCTCAACACAGGAAACTGCGGTAGAAGATCCTATGTACCACTTTGTATCGGCGTAGTTCTAGTGCAAAGACCAAGTAATCAAACGATAGCGATAATTTGTATATGATCAAGTTTAATGTTTGTACGTCTTCAATGGTACTGCGTACTGAAATAAATGTGGTTTAAACCAAATATTCAAGACCAATAGAAGGGATATTAAAACGTATCATTTCCTTTGGACGATGATTGTTGATTAAACAATTGATTTTGTCGACACTGAGAGTTGACGTGCATCATATGTACGATATTTTTCTGAGTGTTTTCAGAGATCCGTCAAAAGCTTTTACTCTTGTATATAGATATTGAAGTCTTTTTGGCAGTATATGACTTTTTTATCTTTGTTATCTCAACAAACGATGATTTCACTACCCTGTATGTCACTCTAGATGTGAGTTATGTACGTGATGTTCGCGTTCAAGTGGCGTGAAGGAAGCAGCGTGGCTGCCATCGGTCTAATTTATGTTGATATTAGCAAGAAAGTAACACATGGGGAATGATTTTCAATTACAATTTGTTGATATTTTGCTCGCATCAATACTTCTGTATGGATACGAAGTTTGGTTTTGTGATGACAATTGCTTCGAATGCTTTAAACATACCTTTATATTTTGACCTATTGTAAAGGGTTAAGAATTTGCAACTGATCGATGACACCGTGTATAATGTTCATCAAATTGGTAATGAATTTCAACACTTTTTTCAATTTCCCTATTTTGAAATAGATAGGTGTAAATACTTCCCTCCCTATTTTTATAGAAACCCTAATGTGTATCATTTCAGGAATTTTTTTCAACTTCATATAAAAATGTTATTACAAAAAATGCTCTTTATGTTAAAAAAGTTATGCAAGAATTTGTCTAGTTTTATAAATTGGTCAAACTTATCTACCATGTTCTTTTTTGAATATACATATGTTCGTTTTTTTCAAGATTGAAAAACAATCATTTCTACATGTTAAATTGTGTGCTTATTTTACAAAACAGCTGACTATATGTGTCATAGAGCTAACATAAGTCTATGTTTGTTTGTGATGCTTTATCGGTAATGTCATTATCATGGTAAACATTTTTTCTTCAATTTCATTACAGTTGTGTTTCGGGCTACCTCTTTTGTTTTACTGTTTAAAGAGACTCGCTCATGTAAAATGCACTTCTTTTTATGACGAAATAAAGTGTGGCAAGTCATTAGCAGTGTTTTAGCTAAGATACTGACGACTGGAACCCTTCAACAAACGTTGATATATGATTTATTTAATTATAATTTTAAAATGTTAATTTTCTATGTCTGACTTGTAATGCATGTAGTCATGTTTGTTCAAATGTACAGTAAGTTTTGAAAAGAGTACAATAAAACTTTGCTTTACTTTAGATTAAATAATATTATAAGAATGCATCATAAGATACCGTAAGAATTCTGCATTCCAGTGTGTGGTTTCATTTATTAAAACTGTTTATTTATACCCCGCCATTCTTTGTATTGTTTTATTTTAACTATCGGCCTTGAGAATAATAAAACTTGAACTTGTAGCAATTACATTTATGTTTTTACTGAACGAAGAGTTATATAATGTTTTTTTCCGTCTAATTAATGGAAGAGTTTGAAACATTTTTATAAATAAAATAGAAAGATAGGCCAAATTGAACATGGTAAATAAAGAAATGCACGGATGTGGTGATATACAATGTACACGTCATGTTATTGGTATTATGGAAAGACATTTATAAAACTTGAAAACAAAAAACATTGTAAATGTTGGATGGTGATAGCACGGGTATACACTCATGATATGCATGTCAATTTCTGAGAAGTGAAATGTTAAAAACATAACTTTATCGTACGAACGATATATATATTTCGTTCATTTAATGTATAAAACTCTACTATGTTTATATTAATATATTTATTTCGAAACAAATACATCAACAACCACAGTAAGATGTTGACTTTTTAAGGTAAACGTACTTTTAGGCCTTGCAAAATATTAATTTATAGTGCACTCACCGGGTATTAAAGCATTAAAATGTTCGAAATGTAACCCTATAAAATTTGAAAAACATCCTTTTGAACCAAAACCCGCTCCTGTCGCATGCAGCACGAAAGCATTCATTGGCGCATTTCAAGCATTCACGTGATGTTGACAGGTCTTACTACTCAACGGTTTGCAAATGTACTACGCGTTTCAAGTTTAGAAGCATTGAGTGATTTTTGTCTCCGCCAAGATCAATCGCAAATGGAATCACAAACTTCACAACTGTTAAAATGTGACGAAAAATTCACAATTGAAAACCTATAAGATTAATTGGCACATATAAGAAAATGCTTACTGGTTCATTTTGTGCATTTATAGAACCCAGGTTCATCCTAAATTTGGTAAATCTACAGTACACTAAAAATCCTTTATTGACGTAAACTCTGTTCCACAAAGACCGACGTGAACGACCGGTTGTATACATGAATGTAATATTTTTATCAGATGTTAGCTAGTTGGGTAATATATTAAACGTCTTATATGTTTACTTTTTGCGAGGGATGTAAAGAAATAAATTTGCCAAAGCAGAGAATGCCTCTTAAGTTTATGATCCAAATCCGTTCGGCAATTGTAAGGCAAGTGTACGGCAGACAATACTCGGCTATAAAACATTTTTTTAAACGGAAAATATCGTCAATTGTAAGAAATTGTATCTATTAACAAATAAATGTATACACATGAACATTAGACAATACAAAAAAAAACATTTAAAAAAAACAACAGTTAAAATATAAAATGTACAAAGAGGTTCGGCGGTCCTGGTTTTAGTAAAAGCCCTATTTTCTTGCAAACTACTGCTTTCCCATCCGTAAGCTTTTGTGCATTTAAATCATAGTACATATTATCACGGATTGTAAATCCATATTTTATAGGTCCGTAATATTATAGAAGCCGCTCATTAGGGGAGGTTAATAAGAATATTTTGTATTTCGCAGGTTTTCCTTCGTCGAAATCGATTTGCCGTTTTGACTAAGAGGCGTCGGAACACAAAATTTCATTCAGTCTGGAGTTCCTTCCCCTTTCTGCTACGCAAAAATGATTAGATGCCTGGAACCAGAACAAATTTCATTACGTAGTACTCACCGGAAGTAATATTCACGTTTTTGTTGCGACATTAATTTTGTCAATCGGAACTCCTCGGCTAGTATCAAGATATGGCATTAACAGGTGTGTGTGTGGGGGGGGGGGAATGACGCCATTTGAACCCCCCCCATCCCCCACCCCCCCAAAAAACTATATTTTTTAATTAATAGTTTCTTTGCTAGCGTATGTACATTTGGTATGCGACTCAAATTTGCTCTATGAGTGTAATCCGGCCTACGTAACCTTCGCAATAGGACTACCACCAAAATGGGCTTGAATCCGGCACACCAAAGGAGGGGGGTATGTCCGCCCAAAGGCTCATTTGGTTATATTTGGTTTTCTACTGGTAAATGCTTGAAAAGTGATCTTGCCTGCAGTCACATGACTCTAGTCGTATATATCACTACCACATATATCAAGGTCTGCCCGAGCCTTGTGGCTCCATTATGGCTTGACCCGCCGCGACGCCATCGCGACTGAAATTGTTTTTAAATACCATATTATTACTGACATGAGATAGAAGTGACTATAATTCCCTGTCAAATCCAGATATTAGCAGACAGTTCTACCCTTTAAATGCCTAGCGCAAGGCATGGGAGCTACTGGTACCATGTTTTAACGTCTTCCGGTTTGACGCGACCGGCCCGGGTTTGAAATCCGACCTTCCGCACCCGGAGCGAACTCCTATCACTAAGCTATCGGGGCGGTCTTTTGTCATAAATGTCCCTAACCAGTGGTTTTAACCCATGAGTTTTTTCTAGGGCCCTCTCTAGCCTCACCCATATTGTCTGACTCCCCTCTGCCAAGTAAACGGTGCTCTCCCACTACAAAAAAAAACCTTACCTTTCAATATTGTTTTTGAATACTAGTATGTATACATTAAACGCAAAAATAGATCACATTCATTTGATGAACTCGATCCAGGGTATAAGTGATTGTATTTAGAACACACGATTATTGTCGTCACCACAGTGGCTTGATGACAAAGGCTCATTAAAGTCACAATAAATAATTTCAACTAGCCAAAATCATATTTTATACATACTTGAACATGTATATCATCAATATAATACATTGCCATAAACATAAAATGAGATTTGACAAAAATCAAAAATACCCTATACTGTAATATGAAACATATTTCTAGGGTGGGCGAATAATTGGTACAACAGTAAGCTAACTGTGCGTATTGTATAGGGGTAATACGCGCGCGAAAATATTCGGAAAACCTGTCCACTTTTAAATGAGAATGACACCATTTTCTCCTGAAGAGGCTAACTATAATATGTGTGTAAAATTTCATTCGAATGGCTTTCTTGTTACAATGGTAAGATGAAAAACCTCCGTTTCTCGCTAACCAGTACGTATTAGGGTCTGAATAATCATTATCTCCCGAGGCTAATAGCGTGTAAAAGTGGTTGATTAAACTTCATGCGCACATACTCACATGGTCCATTTTTACATCTTTAAATATCGGCTTAAAAAATAATAAAAAATACCTAACCGGGATTCGAGCTAGCAACATTCTTTATCGACGCTGTCAGTTCAGAAAAATTCATTCGGTCTAAACTGAATTGTTTTGAATTAGGGAGGAATATATCGGGACTTGGCTAAATGTAAAAGAAAAAAGTACGTTCTATTTGAGAGTCAGTGTGAGTTCAGAAAATATTGCTTATAAATATAAATTATGTAGATATATACATGTACTTAAATTGTTTTCCGGGAGCTTAGTAGGAACAAGAACAACGTAATTTAATAACCATTTGCAATGTGGTTCAAACAAATAAAATATGGCAACTTTAATTGTCATCGTTTCTGTTGATATTGTTGCAAGAATAAAGTACTTTTATCGCCTGACTGTTTGTGCGAACTAGTATGATATTGTGGTGTTTCCGGTACTTTATCAAAGCAATTGTGGACTGAAAGGGCAAATAAAACATATCTTCCTCATAACACAATAAGAGACTGTTTTGTTCTATTTTCTCAAATAATAATTATCCATTTTAAAGAAATATACACTAACTTTTACTGGACTACAACAGTAATATTCATGCATTTAAATATTATTTGTTGCGCGAACAATGGTTTCCAAATGGATAACAAAGGGTGTTCAATTTGCCGTGCGCTTTGCTGGTACGTAGGGTACATGATTACTGCTCTTAATTATTTTATGATTTTAAATATTAAACAACATATAGTGCTATTACTATTACAATAACTACTTTTGCTACTCTATTACTGCTACTGCAACTGCAACTACTACTACTTCTACTACTAGTAGTAGTACCAGCAGCAGTAGAATAGTTCTTCTACTACGATCTGCGTCAACACGAAAATGTGCACACTCTATGACGAAAACTCGCCGCGTTATTATTTCTTGCTTTCACCCTCGATTAAGCGGTGTTTCGCCTATTCGCCTCGAAAAAGGAAGACACGAAATGGCATAAATCAACCATTATTGATAATGACAATAATTATTATAAAAATGCATTGTAACGTATATTTTACTCTACATTTCTATCTTCAGAACCCTTTTATCATGTTCTTTGTTTTGGTCTAAACACAAGTTCAGTGGCTATAACTTGTGTGTATATTGTTCAAGGTTGGATAGAAAGAAAAAAAAAATAGTATGAAATGAGATTGTAGCTCGATTGAATAATGTTTGTGTTAATTATTTCAAATTTTAAATGTTAGGCGCAGTTCACTAGGATGCTTTAATATACACACTTTTGGCCTCAAGGTACTAAGTTGTGGCAACAATTTATTAAGTTATGGCCTTAAGTAACTTATTTGTGGCCACAATTTACTTAGTTGTGCCTCAAATTACTAATTTGCGGCCATAATTTACTAAGTTGTGGCCACAATTTACTTAGTTGTGCCTCAAGTTACTTATTTGTGGCCACAATTTAATTAGTTGTGCCTCAAGTTACTAATTTGTGGCTATAAATTTCTTAGTTGTGCCTCAAGTTACTAATTTGTGGCCATAATTTACAAAGTTGTGCCTCAAGTTACTAATTTGTGGCCATAATTTACAAAGTTGTGGCCACAATGTCAATAAATTGTTGTCCCCCCTGTGCCACCGTAAGTTATACCTATTATATAAAGGAAAGGAAATTGCTTACCCTGTTATCTACTTTTTTAAAACAACCATAGTAACCCTCTCTATATATGTACATGAACATTTAAAAAACATGTAGGGAAAACAAGTAATGTCAACGCACTCTCTGGTCTTGAAGAATTTTCAATAAGTAAATAGTGAGGCAATAGTCGGGCATCGACAACAAAGTGGTCAGTTCATATATATATATATATATATATATATATATATATATATATATATATATATATATATATATATATATATATATATATATATATATATATATATATATTAGAAATATTAAAACATATAGTGGGCAAAAAGTCGTGTTCTCACAACACTTTCTTGTCAATGAACTGACCGTGAGTCTTGCCCATCCTTTAAATAAATACCATTCTTACATGTAAATGTTTTTTAAGATACAATGCTATATCAAATTTAAGACTGGAGAAATGAAACCATATCCAATATTCAAAGGTGTGGGAGACCCTCCTAGATGTCATTCATCGCAGGTTTCGCGGCATTTCGGGTAAAAATACTCCTTTGACGAATATCCCATCAACCGATGGGGGTAAAACTTCCCTTTTGGCTTCAAAATTCTGTTTAAGTCACACTTGGGGATGTGACGGGGTCAAGCCATAATGCAGCCATTATAGGGCGCGGGCAGACCTATATAAACTCAACAACAACATCACCCTGTTATCGTCCGGCAGCCAATTAGTATCACCCTTTAAAAATCGCTAAAAAAGACTCACTTTCACAACTTTATGTATATGACATCATCATCTGCAAACATATTGGGCCGATTTTTCAAAACTTTGTTAAAGTGAACAACGTGATTAACGACACCGTTGTAAAGATTTAATCGTGAACTATTTGATGATGTGCTGTTATATTTAATTAATACAAATACTGTTGAATCTGTTGTCTCAAATAAAGTTAAAAATAGTACACATCACACGTGTATCTATTTAGTTATTATTTTTAAAGTTAATAACGAAGACGTTTACATCGTTGTTAGCTTTAACAACATTCTGACCAATCGGCCCATTGCGTACAATCTGAATGGCTTCGCTCGCTCCACCAATCTTAATAATTAATAGTTTACAAAAACATTTTCTAACTATAACATTAAAATTTAAAACAGTTGAAAGACAAATGTTAGAATTGTATTGTTTTAAGTACTAAATATAGGTGTTGTAGCGTTCCTACCCTAATAGTTAATAAACATGTATGTCATACTTTAATTCAATGCCTTAATAGGATCTAATTTGTCACTTAGTAGTACCGTATCAAAATGGACAATGCATTTTGAAAGTTTTTTTTTTTTACAGTAAAGCAGTAAAATGCCTGAGTAGCATTACATTCTTGATGCCTTTCGTATCTATACATATAAATAATACGTGATTATAATTTTACGAGTCAAATACCATTGTTTAGAGTGATATGTGTGCTCGTAATCGTTTGTTCTGTTTTCCTTTACTACAACATATTCAGTTCTGTGTGGGTACATCAGTGCGGCAATGAACCAGTATGGAACGATATCAGTGGAAGGGCCAGCGTTTACAAACAGGGAAGTTACACTGAAAGCGACACCGTTCTATCCTTTGGGATGTGACGTAGAGTGGAGATACATAATGGAAGATGGCACACAATTTAAAACTATGGACGGGGTAAACGGTGCTTCAACATGTTGCGAAGATGGGTCATTCTTTTTGAAATGGAAAGCTTCTTTAGAATACAACAAAGCTGACTTCTTCGCCGGATGTTCAACAAACAAAACGATTAAAACAGATGTGATAACTATTAATTTGAGAGGTAAATATCGAAGACCGTTTTAAGGCATGAACCCACATTTTTATTGATAACAATTTGATATAAATATGTTATGTGTGTTTGTGTGCGTCTGTGTGTGCGTCTGTGCGTGCGTGCGTGCGTGCGTGTGTGTGTGCTGACCTGTGTCATTAAACGGGGTTTATGTTTAAACTTTTGACTACTCTCCTTGTTTCTGTAGTGTTCTTAAAAATATTTTTGTCAATAAACACAAAGTAGAGCAATGATTTTGTTGTGGCAAATACTTTTATTTACGTTATAATTTACAGATATCGTTGGATCATGTGGAGCACTCGAGATTTTAAGCCCAGTTGTTCGCGGCGCGGACGTCAAACTTGCATATTTTCCGTCTGACCTTTATATACATCGCAAAACAGACACTGGGCGAACATGGACGCACAACTTACAAGATATACAGCTACAAGATGGTTCTTACGAAGAGAGAAGTGTTTCTAAATATTTGTACATATTGACTATATTTAACTTCAAAGAAAAAGATGAAGGACCGTATGATCTAAAATGCAATGCAGATAGCAAAACGGATTCTGTGCATCTTCATATGTCGGGTATGTTTCGTTAACTTCACATAATATTCTGATTTTTATCTGAATTATTATTTATTTGTTTTGTTTTGGTACGTCGGCTTGAAATAAAAAGGAGACATATGAGAACAAGGAGGGTCATACATGTATATGTTTCCAGATAAATGCATGAGCAGCATGTTTTGAACCTGGAGTTTCAATTAACATTTTAAATTAATATTGTAGTTCAAGTTATTTAAATGAGTTTTGTTGTTTTCAGAGCGACCGAGCTACCCAGTCTTCGATCCTAAGCTATTTGACTTTAATACAACACAATGTATTTATGTTTATGCGGGCTCCGACTTTTATTGCAATACTGAAAATGGAACAGAACCTGTACAGATAGTAATTTTACTGGGACAGAATTCGTTTGTTCATGGAGAAAGAAACGGGGGGAAAGGGTACCAAATCGATAACATTCATCAACAAATGGGTGGACTGTCAAGACGGAATGTGACATGTCGGGTTTCTAATGCAGCCCTTGAAACACCTTACGAAGTTCACGGCACTCTATGTAGCGTAGGTAAGCAAATAGGAGACACATAGTGACAAGCTATGATTCGTTAGTTTATGGAGGTTAAAATAATTGGATTGTGTATATATTTTTGATTGTTGTTTAGTCATTGTGTTTCAATTTCAGAGAAAGGTAGCCCGCCAGTGCTATCAGTTCCTGAGTTCCTTGAAGGAGAAAATTCGAGTGCAATATGTGAAGTACGCAATGCTATCCCAGCTCCACTATTAGAAATACATGTTGACAATGTTTTGCTGGGTGATGTTCAACAAAAAGATTTATTTAATGAATCTTCTCATACGTTTACCAGTACAGCAAAGGTCACAAAGTCTAACAACATGTGGAATGGAAAACGAATGTGCTGCGTCAGGATAAGCAAATATGTTTTTGGTCTAGAAGTTGTTTCAGTGTGCAAAAATATCAGCATAAAATGTAAGTTTTACTCGAAGCGTTTAAAGTGCATAATGGGTTAAAGCATAACAAATGGTAAATGTCTGTCCTTGAAGGAAATGAATATATCCTTCTATAGATTGTCTCTTTGGAAAAAAAAATACGTTTTAATTTTGTATATTTTTAATTGAAAACGGTACCAGTTTTATTTAAAAGCCCAATTCTGTTTCCAGATCCGCCGTCGGAACTTTCGATGTCCGTAAACAAAAAACGTTCATATAACAACAATGGTTCTGTCTGTTTCTATAACATAACTTGTGAAACGGATGAATCAAATCCACCTTGCACAATTGAATGGTCAAGAGACAATGATAGTTTAAGATATGATTATAGTAAAAATTGGACTTATGGTGAACATGGAAGTTACCGTTCTGTTTCCAACGTCATGTACAACGTGACTAAAGACAGGACTGTGGGTACCATTACATGCTCAACCAGATGCGATCATTTCCCATCTAGTTTAACTAGAAACTATACTGTTTATTTTTCAGGTACGTATATGTACGATATTACTTATGTTGTCGACTTTCGCTGATATTATCTATCAAACCGAGACTGATACCTCCATACTAATTTCCGAATTAGCCGTCTTCCGGATTGTGTTTTATTCATTTGCTAGAAATAAGACATAATATAGTTTATATCTTAAAATGAATTATAAACAATTGTTTATTCTTATTCTTTTATCAGTTTTACTCTCCGGTAAGCGCAGTGGTTAACTCTCTCGCTTATCACCTTTTGGCGACCTTGGCTCCATTCTCTGTCTGGGATATAAGTTTGGTTTATGGCACCAAACCGGATAAGTAGGTTTCCCCGGGTACTCCGTTTTCTCCCACAGCACAAAAACTCGCGAGTTACATCGTGCAAACGATAGTGATTAATATCATCTCTCTCTCTCTCTCTCTCTCTCTCTCTCTCTCTCTCTCTCTCTCTGATCTCAACAATTTCAATACTGCATTTCAGGTGTAACGACTATTCACTTGGACACGACATCACCTGTTCATTTAAGTCCGAATAGTACAGTGGCCGTCAACTGTCTCGTGGATGATTGCAATGCTTCAGAACAATGGACGCTTTGGTGGGAAGATGAAAATAGCACTGTATTACAGAATTGTAGCAAAACAGAGGAATGTCTGTTAACACTGGAGTATGCGGGAGATGGAAACAACACATACAATTGCAACGCTCAAAAACAAAAGGAGATGTTGAATGCATCATTAACAATCTTAAGCTCAATGACAAACGGTTTGTTATTTACAATTCAGAAAGTCATTAAATAAAGTAAATATACAGATGAATATTTCGTCACCTTAGTGCAAGAACTCAATATCTGCTTCTATTTCTATATGCAGTTATTGAGTTATTGCACTAAGGTGACGATTTGATGAGTTTCTTTTTTAAGATATGGCAATCTAATTGGGAACAAACTCTTGCAGGTAATCAATCCCATGAAAAGGACATTCAGACAGTTTCCTCAACATTCCGATTTCCTTTCGTCGATGTACTTATTGGAACAGGCGTTTTTGGTGGACTCTGCCTCCTGTTTCTAGTTGGAAGTAAGGATTTTGTTCCCTTATACTCGCATCAACTTAATTACTGATTCTATTATTAAACTTTTTTTTCTGCAAAATATTCAAAACGTGCTCTGTGAAAAGTTCCACTCTTTATGCTTGTGCATTGACTTAGATGTATGGTATAGTTAGAGTTTGAAATATTACAATCAAGTATGACATTTTTCCGTTTTCTGTTTTATTTTTTGGACCAATAACAAATCCTTCTCTCAGATATTTCACTTTTTAAGGGCAGTTTAAGACTGTTTTTAAATTCGTATTAACCTTTACAAAAATTATAATGGCCAGCATGTGCATAAACATGTCTGTGCGATGTAAGGTATTAATGCATACCGTAATATATCTTTTTAGATTGCACAACTTTCCTTATAACATATAATGCTTCTTTACCGTATCGTTTGTATGTATATAGTTTCAAATGAAAATGAGATATCTTTATGAGTAATAAATTAAAGAAAAAAATTATCTACATATGCACTTCTAACAAAACTATTCAGAACTATATTGGTTATATGTTTCACATATTTTTAGGATGTATATTTCTAAAACGGAGAAAGGCCAACGTAATCAGCGCAATAGAAATGTATGTACCATTTGTAATTTTAATTAAGTGATACTGAGTTGGAGATTATGTCGAATGTTACACACTTCCACTTAAATAAACTTAAATATACTTATATTGTTGATATATTGCGCAATTGATTCAGGCCAGTTTTTTTCCGAATTAAATAAGCAGAGCTTCGTCTATCGATTATTCAGCTTAAAGGAGTCGTGCTCGTATACGTTCTGTTTCCGTACTTAAGTAATAATTGTTGTTGTTTTTCAGTGTTGAAAATCCCAGTGGTAAGTTTCCATCTTTAATTTAGTTAAAGTGGATTTGTAGGTTAATTTCTTCTTATTTGTTGTTGTTAGACAAGGGTTATTTACGGCCTAGTACCAATTTACCATGGCAGATACTTCACGAACCCTTCCTGGGCGAATTAAATCATCAAAACATCATAATCATGAAATTTCTAAATCAATTATAAAATATTTCCAATTAATTATATTTTTTTCCAAATTAATTATAAAATATTTCCAAATTAATTACATGTATAAAACATATCCAAATTAATAATATAATTTATAAACATAACCAAATAAATTGGATACAATGTAATGGCATATCATTTAAAGATGCAATCGGCGATTGCACAAGAATTAAGAAAGTAAATGTATTTATAAAATATTACGTTTTTGATGTCATCTGTATCCTGGCGAATTCTAGGTTTGGAACAAGGTAACAAAACGTTTGTGGATCGGCTATTTAATAGTGATCAAAAGCCCTTACAGTTTGCCAACACAGTCATTGGGAATTGTATCCAGTTTTATACAATTGGTTCAGGTTCTCTCTATTCTAGTATGATAAACTATTTCCCTCCAAATGGGCTTTTATAAATGATTAATGATACCTGAAATATACAGACACTTCGTCGGACGATGGTGTGCTACACATAACAACGGGAGGAGTCCAGTACGCAGTCGTGCACAGGCAGGCGGACGCACAGAGGATTGAAACGCAGGTAACATGCTTTTAAAGTATTCTTAGAGATAATTTATGTGATGCAAATGTCATACCAAACGTACAAAGTAGCTTAACCATTAAAAGTTACACTTGCAGGGTAGCCAACTTTGAGTTTCACTTGAATGAAAAATACCCTAACTGAATACAGTAAGGCGGGTATGCAATCTTTCGAACATTCATGCTTTCAAATACATGTGGACTTCACATAATATCTTACCAAATATGATGCCACGCGAGTTTAAAAATATAAAGATCCTTTTCCCATACGATCTGTAATCGGCGATGCTTTAGTATGCTCCCTATTCTTGTGACTTGGTAAAGTGGTACAATGCTATATATTCCAGCAGCCGCACGATGAAGCCGGCTTAACGTACGCCGACTTGGACATCAAGTTCCTACAGGAAGCTAACGCCAGAGTTCCGGTAAGGAGAAAGAATAAACCGACGGAGTATGCTGACGTTGACTTCTCCTCAACACAGGAAACTGCGGCAGAAGATCCTGTGTACCACTTTGTATTGGGGTAGTTCTAGTGCAAAGACCAAATAATCAAACGATAGCGAAAATTTATATATGATCATGTTTAATGTTTGTACGTCTTCAATGGTACTGTGTACTGAAATAAATGTGGTTTAAACCAAATATTCAAGACCAATAGAAGGGATATTAAAATGTATCATTTCCTTTGGACGGTGATTGTTGATTAAGCAATTGATTTTGTCGACACTGAGAGTTGACGTGCATCATATGTACGATATTTTTCTGAGTGTTTTCAGAGATCCGTCAAAAGCTTTTACTCTTGTATATAGATATTGAAGTCTTTTTGGCAGTGTATGACTTTTTTATCTTTGTAATCTCAACAAACGATGCTTTCACTACCCTGTATGCCACTATAGATGTAAGTTATGTACGTGAAGTTCGCGGTCTAGTGGCGCGAAGGAAGCGGCGTGGCTGCCATCGGTCTAATTTATTTTGATATACATCAAGAAAGTAAGATTTGGGAATTGATCTTCAATTACAATTTGTTGATATTTTGCTCGCATCAATTCTTCTGTATGGATACGAAGTTTGGTTTTGTTATGGCAATTGCTTCGAATGCTTTAAACATACCTTTATATTTTGACCTATTGTAAAGGGTTGAGAATTTGCAACTGATCGATGACAACGTGTATAATGTTCATCAAATTGGTAATGAATTTCAACACTTTCATTTCCCTATTTTGAAATAGATAGGTTTTAATAATTCCCTCCCTATTTTTATAGAAACCCTAATGTGTATCATTTCAGGATTTTTTTTCAACTTCATATAAAAATGTTATTACAAAAAATGCTCTTTTTGTTAAAAAAGTTATGCTAGAATTTGTCTAGTTTTATAAAACAGCTGACTATATGTGTCATAGAGCTAACATAAGTCTATGTTTGTTTGTGATGCTTTATCGGTAATGTCATTATCATGGTAAACATTTTTTCTTCAATTTCATTACAGTTGTGTTTCGGGCTACCTCTATTGTTTTACTGTTTAAAGAGACTCACTCATGTAAAATGCACTTCTTTTTATGACGAAATAAAGTGTGGCAAATCATTAGCAGTGTTTTATCTAAGATACTGACGACTGGAACCCTTCAACAAACGTTGATATATGATTTATTTAGTTATAATTTTAAATGTTAATTTTCTGTCTGACTTGTAATGCATGTAGTCATGTTTGTTCAAATGTACAGTAAGTTTTGAAAAGAGTATAATAAAACTTTGCTTTACTTTAGATTAAATAATATTATAAGAATGCATCATAAGATACCGTAAGAATTCTGCATTCCAGTGTGTGGTTTCATTTATTAAAACTGTTTATTTATACCCCGCCATTCTTTGTATTGTTTTATTTTAACTATCGGCCTTGAGAATAATAAAACTTGAACTTGTAGCAATTACATTTATGTTTTTACTGAACGAAGAGTTATATAATGTGTTTTTTTTTCGTCTAATTAATGGAAGAGTTTGAAACATTTTTATAAATAAAATAGAAAGATAGGCCAAATTGAACATGGTAAATAAAGAAATGCACGGATGTGGTGATATACAATGTACACGTCATGTTATTGGTATTATGGAGAGACATTTATAAAACTTGAAAACAAAAAAAAACAACATTGTAAATGTTGGATGGTTATAGCACGGGCATACACTCATGATATGCATGTCAATTTCTGAGAAGTGAAATGTTAAAAACATAACTTTATCGTACGAGCGATATATATATTTCGTTCATTTAATGTATAAAACTCTACTATGTTTATATTAATATATTTATTTCGAAACAAATACATTAACAACCACAGTAAGATGCTGACTTTTTAAGGTAAACGTACTTTTAGGCCTTGCAAAATATTAATTTATAGTGCACTCACCGGGAATTAAAGTATTAAAATGTTCGAAATGTAACCCTATAAAATTCGAAAAACATCCTTTTGAACCAAAACCCGCTCCTGTCGCATGCAGCACGAAAGCATTCATTGGCGCATTTCAAGTAGTCACGTGATGTTGACAGGTCTTACTACTCAACGGTTTGCAAATGTACTACGCGTTTCAAGTTTAGAAGCATTGAGTGATTTTTGTCTTTATCTCCGCCAAGATCAATCGCAAATGGAATCACAAACTTCACAACTGTTAAAATGTGACGAAAAATTCACAATTGAAAACCTATAAGATTAATTGGCACATATAAGATAATGCTTACTGGTTCATTTTGTGCATTTATAGAACCCAGGTTCACCCTAAATCTGGTAAATCTACAGTACACTAAAAATCCTTTATTGACGTGAACGACCGGTTGTATACATGAATGTAATATTTTTTATCAGATGTTAGCTAGTTGGGTAGTATATTAAACGTCTTATATGTTTACTTTTTGCGGGGGATGTAAAGAAATAAATTTGCCAAAGCAGAGAATGCCTCTTAAGTTTATGATCCAAATCCGTTCGGCAATTGTAAGGCAAGTGTACGGCAGACAATACTCGGCTATAAAACATTTTTTTTAAACGGAAAATATCGTCAATTGTAAGAAATTGGATCTATTAACAAATAAATGTATACACATGAACATTAAACAATACAAAAAAAAAACATTTAAAAAAACAACAGTTAAAATATAAAATGTACAAAGAGGTTCGGCGGTCCTGGTTTTAGTAAAAGCCCTATTTTCTTGCAAACTACTGCTTTCCCATCCGTAGGTTTTTGTGCATTTAAATCATAGTACATATTATCACGGATTGTAAATCCATATTGTATAGGTCCGTAATATTATAGAAGCCGCTCATCAGGGGAGGTAAATAAGAATATTTTGTATTTCGCAGGTTTTCCTTTGTCGAAATCGATTTGCCGTTTTGACTAAGAGGCGTCGGAACACAAAATTTCATTACGTAGTACTCACCGGAAGTAATATTCACGTTTTTGTTGCGACATTAATTTTGTTTATTAACGAAGAATCAGAAATATTCTACTCAAACAGAATGGCTGATGATGATCAAGATATGGATAAGTAAGCATTTCGATATATCCACTAAACTTATTTGTTATGTGTTTCGCCTGTGATGTTTGCTGATTTTAGATTAATTGAATGGTATAATCACAGGTAGTCATTCTAAAATGCCGTCCAGGCTTTTTTTTTTAATGATGGTTAGCCTGGAACCAGGCTAACCATCATTAAAAAAAGCCTGGACGGCATTTTAGAATGACTAAATCACAGGCATCTGAATCATTGTTTGTCACTAAAATATTGTTAAAAACCATTTTGGGTACATACAATGAGATAAACAACACATCTGAAGATATTTAGTGTCTTTGATATACAAAAAAGAAACAAGGTATGTAACTCAAACTTACCCGATTTCACGGTAGAGTCCAGTTTTATGTAAATTTCTCAACCAACATATAAACAATCCATTTTTAAATAAGTGACATGGAAAGAAGAGTCAATTACCTTTAAAATGGTGTGCGATATGTTGGTATAACTATATTGTCTTTAGACAAACAAGCATAATTCAATGTCAAATTCTCATGCTTTTCTTAAGTCGGAAAGAGTACAGCAAATTAAAATCTTCAATTTTCCCTGTGTAAACAGTACTGAACACAGACCTATTAAAGTTATTTTATGCTTCAGTGTAAGTCCAATAACCTGCATTCAGTGCCTAATATTTCAGTTTAAATATTTAAATGCTACTTAATGAACATCATGTATTAAATGTTTAACCTGTATATAAATTTTATACTTCTCTGAAGTATTTGTATGTGTATTTTCGGCGAATCCGAACTACTAATTTGTACGAATCTGCTTCATTTTTGCTTTATTTTCATATCAAATGCTGCACAACACAAAACAATGACATCGTCAATTTATTTACTTCATATGTAATTGGCATTGTATTTCGTGATTGACGATAAGTCATAAACATCGAATAGTAGGTCTAGTGTTAGCAAACCATTAAAGAATTTAAGGACGAAATAATGATTGGAATATGGAATATCAATCTGACACAAAAACCTCAATATCAACCAAAAAATCCATGAAATATCTCAATATTTTTTTTATTATTTGTCATACTAAAGATGATGTTTTTGTAAAGCTTGTTACTAAATTATTTTTCAACCAATTGTTTCCAAATAATCTGCATTCGTCTCAGAAAATTTACAGAAAATGAACAACTTAACCCTTTAGCGAATGTATACGAGATAGGCCGACATAGCTCATTACCAGATGTATACGCATTTGGCCGACCGTATCCATTACTGGATGTAAACGCATGGCCCGCATATTTCAATAGGGTCATTTCAATATTTCAATTTTGCATCTTTCTTTTTGTAAACAATATCCCGGATGTTTATAAAATTAAAGTTTAACCTTTTGTGTATTGATTTTCCCTTGAAAATATCGTCTGCTAAATTGAGAAGGTGTTTATACTCCCAATCGCAGGTGTGATATCCCATTGTGACGTAATAAGACCACGAGCTAAGTACTGTATGGAATTTCCCCCAAATTCATTGATGCGTAAATCATTAAATATATTACGTCAGTTCAGTTTACCATTAAAATCAATTGAGATTATATTTACTTAAAGGTAATATTTTGTTTACAAACAAAAGAAACAATTAGTAAATGAGAAAATGATGGGTAAATTTTCTGTGAAGCTTATATAATGTCCATCATAGTTTTGGCTGTAAAATAGGTCATGTGCAAGCGTTTTGTTTGATCTAGATCTTTTTATTCATACCGGAAAATCATTTATCGGCTTTCTTTTTTTGTAAACAATTTTATGAGGGGGTAATAAAGTTAAACAGACACCTTGGACTGGATCTCTCAGCTGGATGACACCGGATATTCCTGACATATTTCTGTGTATTAATACACAAGAACATAAATTGTCGGCTTTTTAATCCAGATGGGTCTTTTTTATGATAGGGGTAATAAAAATTAGATCGATCCCAGCATTTTATTACCCTTTGATTTAATGCAATTATGACATTTCAAAGAAATGTTACAAATCCATCTTGAAAATACATTCACAGCTGAAATAAAATAATTTAATATTTCATCATTGACACCATTTATTAGATAGTTTAATCTATAAAAAATAAATTCACATAAAAAAGATTTGGACACAATTATTTGGAGTAACATTGATTTTAAGGTCATACTGCTGTATTCATTTTCTCATTTTCAAATATCCAGAAAAGTACCTATGCAGATAAGGACTGCTTATCAGTAAGATGGCTATTGACTGGGAGGTGTAATCTGGCCACTTGTCTATGTGCTAAAGGGTTAAATACATTTCCATCATCAAAATGAATATTTTTGGCCCCTGATGACAGTGACTTCTGGCCCTTAATTTGTTTAATATTGCACGATAAAAAGTATTTATATGTATTTTGTTAAAACTGATAAATAAAAATAGATCAATAAAGTCTCAGAAAAAAATTGTCTTTTTTACCAAGTTCAAAGTTCAATGCAAACTGTTGGTGTTGTGGGTGTGCAAAGGCGTTCAAAGATGTGTGAATGAATAAGTGTCTTTTATTTCTTTATTATTGATCGCAGGTAATTATTTGTGTAGTAAATTTTATGTTCTCTTTTCATTATAAGACAATATCTATGTATTTTATTAATAAAATAATGCATGAAGCAAAGCATCAGTCAACTGAATGAAATTATCAGTAACTGATACATCTCAAAGTTGACTGAGCACACTTTTATTTTGAGAACGGCTGATAAACGCTTTGTGCTTTTGTTGCCGACTATTGAAGCCCTTGATATTTTGGTAAAGGTTCTTTTAATTTAAGCCGCTGACATGCCACTGTAGATTATTAAGTGTGCGTTTAATAGCGATCGCACCTATTGACAACAGCTTAAAAATTGATTCCAGGGTTTAAACGATTATTTCTTGTCCTTTTTAGCTTTGACGATGACGTAGACGATGGAGATATTGATGAACCTCTTGATGAGCATATTAATACACAAGAGGTAATATTTAGAATTTTATAAATATTGATAATTCTGACTTATGTCAAAACTTGATAGGTTTTACAATATCTGTTTTTGTAAAAAATCAAATCTAAGCATATGATACTGAAATGTTATCTTCTTATGTATTGTTATTGGGAATGATATTGATAATTAACCATTCGCTTGTTTTTTAAGGATGATGGACAGATGGAGATACTATCAGCAGATGCTGCCCAGCCCACTGCCCCAACCAAGAGAATCACTACCCCATACATGACTAAGTATGAAAGGGCTCGCGTCCTTGGTACCAGAGCACTTCAGATAGCGTAAGTCTGCATTGTTTGTTTCCAAGGGAGACATAAAGATAGCAATATCTCGGACCTATAAATGGTTAATATGTCCATGGCAATATAGTTCCCCTTGTGCACACAAAATGCTTTAGAATGTGTTTGAAGTGGTTAATATTTTTAGTTATATTTCACAAAAAAATCTATTTTATAAATATACATTTATTTGTTCAATATTTTTTAAACAATTTATAATTTTGTTTTTGGGCTTCACCCCACTCAAATAAAAGAATGTGCCTTTTTAGTGTAATATATTGCAGGGGTTTGAAGTAAAATATTGATAATTGTGAAATAATCAGCTATGATGTTTTTGTGCAGGATGTGTGCGCCAGTGATGGTCGAGCTCGAGGGAGAGACTGACCCGCTCACAATTGCCATGAAGGAACTCAAGTAAGTGACACGACAAGCAAATACTCAAAGAATCAAAGATTTGACCAGGATGTTGCAGTTTGGTTGTAGTTTTGAGCTCTACTGGCCAAAGGCCAGAAGAGCTTATGCGATGATAATTAGTACGTAGTAAGTGCGTCCGTGCGTCTGTAAACAATTGCTTGTGAACATGATACAGTCTTCAGTTTTGATTGAATCTCGATGAAACTTGTACAGTATCTTGATATACATTAAAGCTCGGTTCCTTTCGAAACCCATCCAGATCTGCACATGCATGCCTAGATTATGGGTCTTGAAAGAATAAAAAAATGCTATTTTTAGCTAAGTCTATTTTTAGCCAAGTCTACATGAGTGACGTCTATTTTTAGCCAAGTTTACATGTAAAGTCACAATTGCTTGTGAATGTTTGTTCAAATTATGCCCCTGGGGTCATTACTGGCCACGCCCCCGGGTTCACAGGTTTGGTATACTTAAATTTGGAAATGTTAAAAACCTTTTTGTCTGAAACAGCTACGCAGATCCTTGCTATTTTGAACAAGTCTTAATTTAGTTGTCCACTTCCATGGCTGTTCAAATTATGCCCCTTGGGTCAAAACTGGCACTGCCCCAGGGGTCACAAGTTTCCTAGAGACTTATTTAAGAAATATTTTCAAAATCTTCTACTTTCAAACCACAAGGCCCATACCTTTGATATTTGTTGTGGAGCATCATATGATGACTGTCTAGCAAAACATTTGAATTTTAGCCCCTTGGGCAAAAGCTGGCCCCACCCCTTTTAACTTACTTTTTACTTTTTAAAGCTACAGCAATAAAATTTTGACCATGTATACAGTTTTGCAAATGAGCATCAATGTTGTCCTCGGATGTCCTTCACTTTGACCTTTTAACCAAATTTTTAGCTCGACTATTCGAAGAATAGGTGTGCTATACTTCTCGCCCCAGCGTCGGCATTGGCGTCTGATTAAAGTTTTAGGGCAAATTGGGATTTTCACTTATAAGTCCAAAACCCTACATTCAATTGACTTAATACTTCACACAGTTGTTCAGGGCCATCACATGATGAGGTTAGATAACTCCATATTATTCTTTACACAGATTATGCCCCTGATTGACTATGGAACTTAGGTTAAAGTTTTAGGGCAAGTTGGAATATTTATTGATAACTTCTATATCCTTTGTTCAATTGAATTAATACTTCACACAGTTGTTCAGAACCATCACACAATGAGGTTACATAACTCCGTATTATCCTAAATACAAGTTATGGCCCCTGATTGACTTAGGTTAAAGTTTTAGGTTAAAGTTTTAGGGCAAGTTGGGATTTTCACTTAAAACTCCAATACCATTCATTCAATTGACTTAATACTTCACACAGATGTTCAGAGCCATCACATAATGAGGTTAGATAACTTATGGCCCCTGATTGACTATGGAACTTAGGTTAAAGTTTTAGGGCAGGTTGGGATATTGTTTAATTACTTCTATACCCTTCATTCAATTGACTTAATACTTCACACAATTGTTCAGGACCATTACCCAATGAGGTTACATAACTCCATATCCTTAATACAAGTTATGGCCCCTGATTGACTTAGGTTAAAGTTTTAGGCAAGTAAAAGTTAAGGGCAAGTTGGGATTTTAATAAAAAAAACTTCTATACCGTTCATTAAATGCACTTTATAAAATTCAAAATTATTTACGACCATCTTACAACAAGAAACATAACTCCGTTTTAAGCCTATATAAAAATTATGGCCCTTGATTTTTTTTGATTTTTTTTTTTTTTTAATTTCCTTTGAAAGGCATAATTGTATATTCTTAACCACATTTTCATAATGGGAAATCAAGTTATTCGAATGACTTGCGTCATTGTTTGGGCGGGCTGGTGGGAGGGCAGCATCAATGTCACCTTATGTATCGAATAATTTTAGTTAGGTTTGACATAAAGAGACCAAACTTGGTATTATTACATCTTTATTGTATTCTAAGTCAAAGCGGCATAGTCGAGTGCGCTGTCTTATGACGGCTCTTGTTATTTTTAAAGCTACAGAAATGAAATGAGTACAGTTTTAAAAGCGAATATTTTTTACCCTCAGATTACCTTTACTTAGTATTGGCACATATTGAAATAATGCATGCAACTAATCTGCTTACAACACTTTCTTATCTCAGATGTTGAACTTGCAGCGTTTTCAGCTAACCCGAACATAAAAAGTGAACTATATATTTGTTGCCTATTACTCATACGTACATGCTCTGGATTGAAAATGACCACAAGAGCCATGCCAGTAGAGCATAGGCCCTCTTGTTATAGCTTAGTTTAGGAACCTTAGGACCTTATTCATCATATCTCAGAAAAGAAGTTTTGGAGTATGTTTTGCTTATTTAAAATAGCACTCTTGGGCCTCTTGTTAATGCGTAGAAACACTAGCTGAAGTTCAGAAACTTGTTTGATACAGCTGTTTTAAGAAAAATGTTTTAACCAATGTTTTAAAACTATTCAATGGCTACATCTCCAAGATGCAAAGAAAAATACGGCTTCTAGAAGCAAAATGTACAAATTTCTTGATTTGTCCTTCATACATGTATTAAAGCCTAATTTTGAAAGTTATTGATGAACAATGAAAAATATTGATGAACCTGTATCTGCTTGGTGGAACCTTCTTGTTTTTTTTAAAAACAAGTCATGATTGATCATTGATGACACTTGCTTTTATCTTCAGAGCGAGAAAGATTCCCATCATTATTCGCCGCTACCTACCTGATGGCAGCTATGAAGACTGGGGTATAGATGAACTTATTATCATCACTGAATGAGGATACCACTAGGCTACACACACCCATGATCTCCAAGCTGTACAGTGACCTTGTTAGTGTTGTACAATACAATGACACTCATGTGAAATGTTTTCCCAACCCAATTAGGAAGACCTTTCAGCAGATATTGCATGTAGTACTGAAAACATGTTCATTGTTTTATGTGCCTCTAATACTGGATCTTCTTTTAAGTGAATGTATGATAATTACACACCAGATTGTCACTAATATTTCATAAGGCATCATCTACATAAACACATTTTATCCTCAGCTACATATTTAAACATGCATTTCTCATGTATATGATTGTCAGTTTTTATTGTCATCTGTTGTATGATATTCTTATTTTGTTAAATAAAAACTTACTTTTATAAACTTTACGACTTTCTCATTGATACAATAGTTAATAGAACTGCTGATTTAGATTGTGACCAGGCCCCAATTTCGCGAAACTTCTTAAGTACTGTACTCACGGTGACCTATTAACAGGATTTAGCTACCGGTAAGCTCACTTTTTTTGTTTTCCAATAATTTGTGTAATGTTTAAGAGTTTTCATACATTAGATGGGAATTATCTTGATGAAAATCCCAATAAATCATTTTTTCATTTATCAAAATTCAATTTAAGTATGAATTTTGCTAATTGAAATAAGCTTCATAAACCTCTTATCTTAAGAAGTTTCAAGAAATTGGGGCCCGATGTTTTAAACATTCAGTGTGTCATTATGTTTGGCTAGACAACTTCCAACACTTGCAAGGGCGATCCATGGAGCAAAGAAAATTCCTAGCATTAACATTGGAACTCATTGTTGGTCGGCAGGCTGAAGTGCACCAAGCAGTCTTTTCCTGTCTTTAAATTTATTAATAATTGACGAGTAGCAGTGATACAGTGGCCTAGGTCTTAATTAGAGCCATAACAGATGTGACAATGGCCCCAAATGATGCCATATCTGATGGGATGGGGGGGGGGGGGAATTTGAGGGCATGCTAAAAGTGATGTGGGGTTACTATAGGAATATGAGCCATTCTGAGAAAATAATTCTCTTTGGCCAGGACTGTTTTATTTTTCAGATATATTTAGATTTATATTGGGCTATATATATATGGTTATTGTAATGTTATATACACTAACAAAACCATATAAGAAGATAAGGCTAAGGAATATTAAGCAAAGGGAGATAATCAACATACATGATCGTACATGTATTTTTTTTCAAATGAGTCAGTTGCATCTGCTATTCACATTTTGTACTTTATATAAGGCTTCATTACCATTTTTATATTAATGTTTCATTCAATTGGCTTTTTAAAACTTCTCAATATATTTTTTAATAAGTTACAAATGGTCATATATATGGCAATATGAACAATTGTGATATATCTTTTGAAGAAAGGGCATATTGTTACTGCGAGTAAGTGAATCAAGTTTGATGTAGCTATCTTCAATAGTTCAAAAGTTATGAAATAAAAGAAACATGTGGAATTTTAAACATTTTCAAAAGGCCATAAATCTTTCAAAATTGATATTGAAGTTATATTACTTGTCTTTAAATGAGATAGCTTTGTAACTGTGAATATTAAATTTAGTTTAGGTCGTTTAGAAAATAAGTAATGGTTGCTATGGAAATAAGGTTATTTGAGCACATGAAAAATCTATATAACATGTATCTCCGCTCTCGGTACAGCAGTTTTTGGAGAACAAAATTCTTAAATGTTGTTGTGCAAGTATTGTGTATAACAAGTGTCTCCAAGGGCAGGGCATGGCAGGGCAAATATTGACCACAGGAGAATGACTGGAGAAATTTGATAGAAAACCACTAGGCAATGCTACATGCCAAATAACTTGGCCTTTTTATTATTACTTCTACAAGTCTACATAAAACTAACCATTTTTACCATGCTGCGGTGTCTGTCATCCGTCTGTAAACAATATTGCTTGTGAACACAATACAATCTCCAGTTCTGATTGTGTCTCAATCAAACTTATACAGTAGTTAGATATCCATGAGAGCTTGGTGAGATCCCCTCATACTTGACTGGATTATGGCCATTGAAGCAAAAGTATTTTCTAAGGGAGACATCTTTGTAGAAAGATAAGTGTAATTGTAGAAGTTCTTTCCTTCGCCATTTGTTACCGGTAATCATATGGTTCACTGTTTTCTTCCCTATGAATTTGAATTCAGTATATTACAAAAAAAGAAATGCCAGTAGCGTACAGGCTCATGGGGCTCTTGTTTTTAAACAAACTAACATCACTTGAAGGAATTTGGTTGAGGATCAGGCAAGGAATATTCCTGTGAATTTTGTTAACAATTATGTGACCAGTCTCTGACAAAAAGGTTTTCAAGGTTTTAATAAACAAGTATACATATATATATGGCAGTCAAATGGTGAAAACTTGCATGCCTTGAAGGAATTTATTACAGGGTCACGTAAACAGCATTTCTTGAAATCATTTTCAAATCGAGCCACAGGTTTTTTAGATTTTTAAATTTTTACACAAACATATAGTGAAAAAAACACTCTGGCCTGGCTGCCATTTTTTTAATTTTCAAACAGTGAAACTAAAATGGCTTTAAGAAATTTGGTTGGTCACCTAAGGAACATTTCCGAGTTAGTATACTGAACTCAAGCAAGCATTTTCTGATGAGAAAACATTTAAAGTTGCTTCTTTTAGTTGCCAAGGCAACCAACGCTGTGCATGGTACCACTAAGAAGGACTCTGGAAGAGGATCAACTGAGTAGCAGTTTGGTTGAAATTAGCCGAGTGGTTTAGGGGGAGCCATTATCTCAAGGAAAATGTTGTTGTCAGAAGATGACAGAAAGTGACCCATCAAAATAACAGTAGCTCAAGTGAGATAAGTAGAAAAATGGTATCTGAAAACTGAGTAACTTTAGTTGGGAATAACATATATAAAGGTAAAACTTTGAACTTAGTCTTAGCATGTTAATGTGAAGACATACATTGGAAAGGATGCCTTGACTGAAAATAAAAACATGGTTTCTGCTCTAAAGTTTGTCAGATTTAATGTATAGTGATGACATTTGTTGAATAGGAAGGTCATGTTTAGAATAGATGTAGCTCGAGATTTATCTTTGAATGGTTGGGTCAAGGTTGCAAGAACAAAAAATGAAAAACATGTTTCTGCTTAAATTGATGAGTAGTAATGAAACTTGTGCAGGTAACTTATATGAAGACATACTTTGTGATTGATTTTTGGATCTGGATGATTAAGGTCAAGATCTGTTAATAAAAATAGAAAGACAGCTTTTGCTGAATAACTAAAGTATTGATCTATTGTGATGAAACTTGGTGTGTAGCTGGGTAAGGTGGGAAATAGCTGTGGATTATTTTGGGGATAGTAAAAAGAAGGTCAAGATCGCTGTGGCTAAAATGCTTAAGAACTTGTGTTTGGAATAACTTACAGTGATGAAACTTGAAATTGTGAAGATTATGTGTTGTTGCTTTTCTTGGTTGGTTGGGACAAGGTGTTTGTTACAAAAGATAAAAAGGCTCAATAATAGTAACTATAGTAGATAAAATTGATGTATAATGATGAAGCTTGCTGTGTAGTTAGCTGAAGTCAAGACCTATTTTAGTTGTTTTTTTACAAAGGTCGCCGTTACCAAAATAGAAGAATGCTCAATTACTTCTGCAATATACTATTATTTTCAATAATAGATTGGAAACTGTTTTGCAGCTCAAGGTCACTACAACCTTCACCTTTGACCCACTGACCTGGAAATCATTATGATTCATCTGGTGGTCATGTACACACTGCCTACCCAGTTTAAGGGGTTTCCCTGGGCACTAGCTTTTTCTGTTACAGATTGGATTTCAGTTCAAGGTCACAAGTACCTTGACCTTTGACCATATGACATCAAAATGGTTATGGTAATGACCTTGATCACACAAATTAGAACCAATTGGCAATACGAAATACGATTGGATTTTCAGTTCAAGGTCACAGCGACCTTGACCTTTGACCTCAAAATGGTTATGCCAATGACCTATATCACACAATATAGAAACAGTTGGCAATGCAAAACACTGACTGGGATTTTTCTCTCTGAAAATCTGACCTAGAGACCTAGTTTGTGACCTGAGGTACCCCATATTCATTTTTAAACGTTTAAGACAATATACAAATAAGTATTCAGACCAAATTTCATAACAATTGAAAGAAATTTATTGAATTTATGACAACCACCACTGCCCTGTTTTCGCCAGTCTATAACCCATACTTTTCATTGAAAATCTTGCTACATATCTGTAATTAAAAGGGTCATTACTCTGTGAAAAATCATCAACCTGAATTTGCTCATAATATTTGCACATCGTCTGGTAAGTAAAGCTTCCAAATAAGTTTCATTGAATTCAAGCTGGTACTTACTGAGAAACAGACTCACTGGATGCAATGAACCTATATTAAATTAAAACGGGCATAACTAGGTGAAAAATCATCTGACCCAATAATAACATGCTCATCTCCTCTTGTCTATCTACTTGCAATGAATTCAAGCTGGTTGTTGCTGAGAATAAGCGCTTAAACAAATAGTAGAACAAGCTGGTCCTACATCATACTCTATAGACATTAGAAGAGCCATAACTCTGAAACATCATTTAACAGGAACATAATTTGATAATATGCACATCACCTCTTGTTCACCTTCAAGATAAATAATTTAATGTAAAGAGAAACAAAATAGGAAAAGAAATAGTTAATGGTGTAATTTTATTGAAATATCATACCATCAAGTATAAAATAACATCGAGCAATTCTATGGCAAAATGCTGTCTATAGTTCATGTATGGCAATAATTTTTCACAACATTTTGCTAACACATGCTTCTTAAGTTCATTGTTCAATAAATCAAATAACCTACCATGGCTGGGCCCATAGCTGTAAACAAAGTGCATTAAAAAGCATGTCCATATTTGTTTTCAATAATTTATTAAATGCCATATGCTACCAGTACTTTGTGATGGTAACAGTGATACAACTTGGAATATAGGGCAAATTAAAGTGAGCTATATGAAGCTCACAATGCAGCAGAGTTATCAGTCAACAGGGTGTGTTCATAATATACCATTGCTCCACAAGTTCTGTAGAACACATGAAGGAGAAATGAGAGTGGGTATTAAAATTTTCATAGGAATGCTCGATGAAGTGAAAATATTTTATTTACTGTGAAATCATTAATATGCGTCGGACATAAATTTTTGCGGTTTTCATGGGTTGGGTTATCCATGAATTCAAAATCCCAACAAAAATTAGACCTTGAGTTCTCAAATTAAACTGCCTATGTAAAACAGTATAAAGTTTTTTGGTTTGCAAAAATCCTTAATTGACGATCAAAGGTTTCACTATTTTATATCAATGATGTGGGTGCATCTTTATTTATGACCCTTATTTTACCAATCAAGCGATAATTGACAAGGCTAACTGTGCTAATTAGCATATTGTCCAACTGTAGAATTTATCTTAAACTGCCATGACGTAGATCAAAGATAGCACAAGATAGGCATAACCTGAATTTGGAGATGCTTTAGGATCACATTTATTTAATCAAATAATGAAAATCCGAACAACAAAATTGTCCTTTTTCGAAAACCCATCAAATTTCATGCTCACGAATATAAATGATTACACAGTATGTCATCATCCAATACTGAAATGAAACTAATATTTAAGGTAATCTACCCGTAACGATATCAATTGTTTCCATGAAACTTCGGATTTCATGCCGCTTGATTTAGGGAATTCGGATCGGAAAACAATTTGCTGTCATTTTCCTGCAATTTGATATTTTAAAATTGTATACAACTTCTACACAGATACACTATTTCTTAATACAAGGTTTTTTATCTTCCAAATAAATGTGTTTTAAGATTCCACTGAGTATGTCAAAGCATTTTGTAACCATTGACAACCGCCAAAAATTTAATTTACTTTTAACAATAGAATGATGTGACACATGCTTCTTTTGTAAGGAAAGGGCGCCAAGCAGCCTAGTTTTTATAGTTTAATGCCTGACTCACTTTTTCCTTTTTTTTTATAATGATTTTACCGAAACCTTATATCAATTACCTACAACTGTATTCTTTTAATGTTGGTAAAATATATTCAGATCAATTAAGCGCCTTATACATTCCTTTCCTTCAAGTCTTGATTTATACATTGACAATTATTCAAAGTGTATGCTGCATTTAATTTATGAAAGCTTTTTATCACTTCTAGAAATCTCAATTATTTCATCAAAAACGTGTATCATCAGTTACAGTAACATAAGTAATCTTTTCTGTCTCTATGGCAACTCTGCTGTCTCAATAAACTTGATTTCAACTTCATACTTTATTCAAGTTACCTGTATTACAGCTCAGTTATATAGTACTTTATAAACCTTATTGTGAATACTGGTTTTGACAGTAATTTAAAAGATCAATTAATATGAAATACTACATTCCAGAAGCAAAAGATGTTCATGATATAAAAACTGAATTGCTTTCTGAGAATTTTTAGTTCTAATTCCTCGCTGTTAGGGGTGGAATACCTTAAAACTGTTTTGTTAAGGCAGTTTTAAGTCACTGAAAGACTAATTCTAGGCTACCAGTAAT
This sequence comes from Mya arenaria, assembly GCF_026914265.1. Classification (NCBI taxonomy): domain Eukaryota; kingdom Metazoa; phylum Mollusca; class Bivalvia; order Myida; family Myidae; genus Mya; species Mya arenaria. The sequence goes on along the minus strand of NC_069127.1, from coordinate 13,886,986 downwards.
GTCTTTAATAACATATGTTTCTACTATACATAAACATAAAGACTGAAACATTCCTTTCCTTCAAGTTGGTATGAGATGAGGCATATTGCTAGGAATGAAAACTATATAAGTGAGTAATCTTGTTAAAAAGTGATGAATAGGATCTTTTGGTCGTGCTTCAATAAAATCAACAGATAAAAAATCCCTTCACTGTCTGAATGAGTAAGAAATGGAAACATGTGACAAATTGAGTATGCCTGAATTCTGCTGACTGTACAAGTATTGAAAGTAATATATAACAATTGGCATTTTGCCTTCAACAAAAAACCTGCTCAAACTCTCCAGTTATAACATGGCCAAACTATTTGCTACAAGCGCTTGAAGAATCCAATCTTGATGGCCAATGAACACACATCAGATACCAGACCTGACTGGCCATAAGTAAAGCATTTTGATTGGCTATTACATGGTATCCCAGGACAACACCATTTCATTGGATGCCTCACCCTGAATCTTGCACCTGATTGGATAACTCAGATTTGGCACATAAAATCCTAACTCTGGTTAGAAATGATGCATGCTTGGAGCAAGGAACAACACCTGGAAGGAATCAATGTTTTAAGACATATAAATAAATAGATTAATATTGTCCTCGTCCCTTCTCATGTACTTGTGCTCTATTAACCACTCAATTTGTTCTTTTATAAGTTTCTTTGATGGTAAGAACATATTTTTCAGGATTTCTACAAGTTCAGTTTGAAGTGCTGCGTTGGTGATCTTTTTCCTCATCTTCATTATTTTCACTATTGCTTCCTGAAAAATATAAAAAATACTATCAATAAATGTTACAGCTATGTAACACAAACATAACACATAGTTTAAGACAGAGACAGCTACTGGTGGACATGTATTATTGATGCTGCTCGCAGATGCGAACAATCTGTTTTTCTGAGCTGGCTCCGATTTCTCACTTTATGTTAAGTCCCTTATAAAAAGAAATTTTCTTCCTGATATTCACAATAAAACTAAATGTTATTTAGTAAAATCAAATTTTATTAAAAAATTTGGCTTCATGAAATTGGCTATTTAAGCCTGTTTTCTTTTGAGAACTTTCAAGAAATAGTGACCTGGTCTAAGCCATAAATGAATTATTTTGAGGCAGATTTATTGGCCTTGGCTATAATGTTTATCATCACTGGTAACATTTGTACTAAGTTTTATGTGAATTTAGACAGGTTGTCAGTTATGACCGCTTGTAAGGTCAACGAAAAGTTTATTTCTGTGCATGATTCTGCTGCTGCCACCAACCATGTAAACACAACCGCACTCTAACAAGATTTTGTGAAAACAAACAAACTTAATATTATAAAATATGCATGATCTATAGACATCATGTAACAAACCTGTACACGGAGGATACGGAGCTGCATGATGCCCTCATTGTCCTCCTCCTTACTCTTTTCCGTTGAGAGCTGCAGTCGACCAATCAGGTTCAACTTCCCACGCTTTTGAACTTTCCCATTCTTACTGTAATGAGAACACAGCATTAAGTAACCACTCCGATATAATATAAATCAGTGTTCCCAATAACAAAGTGCTGCATGTAAACACCATAGCTTAACTGTTGTATTTCCAGTCAAACAAGGGGAATAACTAAACAAACATCAAAGCCAGAGCTATGGGCCTTTCAGATTTTCTCAAACTCTTGCAACATGTGTACCAAAGTTCATTCATCCTTTATGGACAAGATTCAAGCTTTTGCACAATAAAAACCAAGCATAAAGGCTTGGCAATACTTTGAAAACATACAGACTATAAATAACTTCAATAGATCAAAACCTAAAATGCCTTCTTGACAGGAAAATTGAGATCACTGCATGAAAGTGCATTTTTGTGAAAATGATATGGGTTTTACTTCAAATCACAAAGGTTCAGTCTGTGGGGAAAGATATGACAGGAATGTGGAAAAGAAATACCACTATTGTGTGAACTTACATCAAAGCAAACTCCTGATTCACCCAGAATTCTGTCCCATCTGTAATGTCCTTGGGAGACTTCACCTCGCCCGGACACACAAGCACCTGTCGCCTGATCTTCGGGAATGCCACCAGCGACTGAAGGATTTCAAATGATACAAAATATATACTTAAAAAGCAGCCAATCCTTATATTACTAAAAACATAATATTTCGATAAAACATATAATTATCCATAAATGAAAATAAGTATAAACAGTTACAAAATTGATAAATGCCAAGTGTAATACCTGGTTTCCATGCGTACGATTTGAAATACTCAAAACTATTTAAATATTAAAGACAGAAAATAAAACAGTCAAACAGATTTTTATGCTACACTAACCCAAAGAGTTCTTCTCAACTCTGCATCTGGCAGCTCTGTAGCTAGTTTCAGACTTTCGTAGGAGATTTTGTCTTTGGGCCTCTGGTTCCAGGCAAACAATACGCCCATCTGGAATGTGGTCACCTCCACATCATAGCGGCCAACATCGTTATTGAACGTGATCTGTACAGGATAATAAATGTTCAAGTACATTTTCACTAAGTGTTTAAGAAACTATTTATTTTTTTAACTACAGTTCTTCAACAGTAAAGAAGGCCTTAATGGATTTAGTTAAATGGATCATTTAATGATACCGTATCTTTATTCAGTAAAACCTGAAGAATAGTTTTTCTCTAGTAAAATACTGACCTTAATCAAGAGTCTATGCACTCAAAAATCTCATTAAGCATATTTTGATGATAAAACCACATTAAAATGTTATAATTCAAGCCCTATCAGTTACTCACAATGCCATTTGACATAAGATGGTGCCACTGAAGCTTGCGGCCGCTGTGTTTTTGTCGGTAGAAGTCCTCCACCTGTGGGATGTAATCCTCCAGCTCCATCGGCAGTGAGACGGACAGACGGTCACTAGACCGCGCCCATGCACCGGCATTCAGGATCTTGATGTTGATAGAATCTAGCCAACAAAGCAATAGTTACAGGAAGCTCACAGACAATCAATGCATATTAGAACACCTATTAACAGGTAAATGACAAAGAATTTCCACTAAAATATACATTAAACATGAAATTATTGATTCAGTAGTGTCAGTGACGATTCTTCCATAATCATAGTAGTAGATAGAGCTTAGTTTATACAAAAACAACAGTAAGTTACATCCATGTTCCCATAATATTTTTCATCTTTTCTTCTAAGCACCTTGTAGATGAAAGAGCGCTTGAAGATATATTAATATATATTTACTATGACAAGTAAAATTGTCCATACCAGCAATGTACTCATTGTTGTTCCTGTGTGCATCCTTGAACTCCACATTGAGGTCCTCGCTGACCTTGATATCCTGGAACATCCGTGCCAGCTTGTTCACGTAGTCTGCTGGCATACCAACCTCCTGCAAGGTCAGATAACAAGAACGATTAACAAGTCTGGCACACATGTTACTGGTAATTGATGTTTCAAGTTGTACCTCCTAGTTTCCTTAATTTGACAATATATATATAAGAGGTTCATACCAGTAGCTTCGATTTATTAAGATATTATATCGGATATAATTTTTTATAATTCACAAAAGAATTAAAAACTATTTTTATATTAACACTATTAGTCAGTAATTGAGACATTGTCTGCGAAAATGAGTCCTGCAGAGGTGAAAGTGGGATGATCATTTTTACAACGCATTGTGCCACATAAGTTGACAATCAGTGCTGTTAAGATTTTTGGTGAAAATGATATCAATTTAAATCTTACAGTCAAAACTTGTATTTCATTATACAATCATGTGTTAAAATTTGATTTCTGATGATAATGTGAATGCCTCCACAGGACTCAATTTCGTAGAAAATATCATATTTATTATACAAACTGCTAGTATAACCAACATACATACCCGGAGCCACTCTACCATGTTCTCCTCCTTCTCGTTGTCAGCTGAGGTGTCAAGGATGAGGCGTCGTGTGAGATGGGCTTTGTGGTAACGCATGAACACATCCTTGTTCTGTACATACTTCAGCACCAGCAACTAGACATAACACAAATGTAGGGGCATAATCATGACAGCAAAGTGGGTTAAACAAAGTTTAATGTGGCAAATAACATCACTGATCAACTAATAAATGTCTTGAATAAAAGTCCTTAATAGGTTATGAAATATAAAAGCAACATGCACTAAAGTAACTTTACATGTGATAAATCATATGTGAAACTTTTGCATCAACATTCATAGATCAATCACAACAAGAGTGCCAACTGTCACAAAATTGTTCGTCCTAATTTAGTTTTAGAGAGCGGAAACAGTAAATACAGTTTTTGCGAAATCAAGTATCATACCGCCAGAGTGACTCAGGTGATATGGCTGGTTATCGAATCGGACCAAGATATTATGCCCATTCATATTCTGACCAAATTTGGTGATGATAGGACAAATGCTTCTTAAGTTATTGTACAGACAAGACCAACTTTAGGTAATTTCTAGAAATAAAGGGCAATAGCTCTTGAGTGACTAAACTGGTATGGCTGGTGTTCTAAATTTGGTGATGATTTGACAAATGCTTCTAAAGTTATTGACGGCCAAGACTGATTTTAGGGAATTCTATAATAAAAGGGTGATTACTCTCAAGTGACTACAGCAATATGGCATGTTATCAAACTTGTTCAAGGATGTGCCAATACACATTCTAGCAAAATTTGGTAATGATTGGACAAAGGCTTCTCAAGTTATTGACCAGACAACATACAGGACACTGCCAGTGTGCACGCCGCAGGTAATACTATGAGAAGTCCCGTTCAATGAAAGGGCGTATAAAAACGACAGAACATTTAGTGAACCATTACAAAATGTACAAACCACATCTCTTAGTTTCTTTTCCACTTCTTCTGATGTGAGTTTTTTGCTGAGCGGTGTTTTTCTCAGAAGCATATCACAGTAGTTAGCCAGCAGCTCAGGGCACTTGGATTCTGGTTGGGTCTTTGTTCCCACACTGAAATATTCACTCAAAGGTTTTAACAATGTACGTGATTTTCATGATCATAGCACTATGTGATCGTACCCATAACTCGTAGCTAGAGCATTCTTACCTCAGCAACCACCTCAATTAAAATAGATAGATATACCTATACCTATCTGGTACTCTCTGCTAAAATACTGTTGCATGACAAATGGTTGAAAACACTTGATAGCAAACAGCTTAACACAATTCCATGTGTTTATCTCATTGTATCTCACTAGCCAGCACTGAGTTTGACTGTAAAAGCTCTTTTTTACCTGAACAAACTTTAAAAACCTTATGCATTTGATATTATATTCAAACACATGGATACAAGTAAGCACCATCATCATTTGTACAAAATCTTGAACATCTGCTACAAATGTTCAAAGTCAGGTGATTCTGAAATGCAGGACATCATTTTACATTACCCTTTATTTTTGATAGGTATCTCCAGTTTAAAGACACTTGTATCGTTGACCACGTTTTTGTAAGCCTTGTCCCTAGCTGTGAGGAACCTGGGGTCGTCGTTGAAAGCTTCGTGCACGAGAGCACTGAACCGGTTAAACAGCTCCAGCAGCTGTTCTACATACTTCTCCGAATCCTGCAAGATAGTAACAATCAATCATAACTTATATGTGACTGTCTGTCATCAAAAGCATTATCTGTAGAATACTATAGACTTTTTCAAATTCAGACATACTATTGTGATGATTTTTTGTTATTTATGGCCTTTTCCACAAGATTGGTAATTCTCTATGCCATGATGGTAAAATTTGTTTCTGTATACAGGATATCTTTTCAAGTTATTTTTAATTCAGTTTGAACAGCAATGTGTTGTAAACACATATATTGGCAAAAATACAGCTGTGACTAATTTATCAGTCATGAAATCACAGCATATGGTACTATACATGTGCAAATAGCTGTTTACTACACCAAGAGTTGAATTTTTAGTGATTTTCGTCCCCACAATGATATGAGATAAACAGGAGATACATACAGAAGTAATGATGTCAGCAGCTGCGATCATGTCAGCAAGTCCCTGGTTTACCACATGAGCCTCTAGGTCGTGTAACATTGGCCCAATACCGTCAGGCACCCTGTCCATCAGTGTGAACATTAGACGTAATTCTGTAAACAGGTAATGATAGATGACATCAATATAAGTGAACCAGGCACTGACAGTACGGGCCTTGAGGTCTTGTAAAATCTGATCAATGTCGAAATTAAAACTAGCCCGCAAGCCCTGCACTGGTAAAATGTCTTTCGGGCTTGCTCAAATTCTGAATTCTTTATAGCAGGGCTTGTTCAAAAATTTGATGCCAAGTAATTGTATAAGAATTCAATTAAAATGAATATAAACTGCACCTCTGCAAGCTGTCATTGGAATATCACATAACTATAGTCAGTTAAAAAATGAAAAAAGAAGATATAATTCATAGGAGTACTGCTACATGTCGTTAGTTTTAATTTTTTTTTATCAAATTAAAAAGAAGAAATGAATATTTTTTCAAATCATCTATGATATAATTAAAACCATGCATGGGATCTAGCTAAAGTGATTTCATAAAACATGTCTCTTCAATCGGTCACTTTCATTATAAACACTGTAGGGTCAAACTTGACCTGAAATATTTATAACATTTCTCCCTGTTTTTAGCATGATCCCTTAATTGCCCGTGGCAGTTATTACTTACTTTCAGTCTCATTGCTGCGGATCATTTGGGCACACTCCTGGAGGATCGTCTCCTTGAAGGCCGTCACCAGCACATTCACACAACACTCTGTCAGCTGTAGACAAACAATACATTCATTGTCACTACACTTGCATGAATGATTCAACACACCTTTAAGAAACAGCAATCCTGATTTGTTCTAATCCCCTAATTGAACTAGATGATTAAACCAAACTTTAAACTTAATTTTCCAAATCTATAATGAAGTAAGAGGTATTTGGTATTTTAAGTTTTCATTATAATTCATTACTATTAATGAATTCAGAAAGGCTTTCTGCCATTATATTTTAAATTTTAACTTCATAATGCAAAAAAAAAAAATACAATGTAAATCTGTGTTGCATATGGAATGTTTTTTATCACAGAAAAAAACAATTGTTAATATGCTGACTTATAAAGATAATATTTATTCATGCATATTAATTAGATAAATTTTGACTCATAACCACTTTAAATAGCCACCTCCTGCAAATTATAATTTGCATATCTTGTCAAAGTTAAGTCAATTTTAACAAAATAAATGTTTGTCCTCTCCTTTAATGTCTATAGCTGCTCAATTCTATCTTTCCCTTCAAAGAAAATGATATTGGAGGCTAAAATCTGATTTTGACACACCCAATTAGGGAAAGGCTTCTGTATAAACAAGAATAATTGCTAATGCAGATTGGTCCTACTTGTTTGGGTATACTTTACTATAATTCATGATTTAGAACTTCAACATCATATGCAATGTAGTATACCTTACATTACAAATATCCCTACAACACAAACTCTCTCATATTTGCCAGGCTCTTCATCCCTGAACTCACCGCAGTGACTGATGTACATCCCCACCCTGTCTCGAGGTATCTACGGGCCCGCCCCTCCTCCTCCTTCAACTTGGCATCTGCATAACGCATGTAGTTCTGAACGCCATTCGCCTGCAGATACTGGGGGGCCTACAACCAAACAAAAATGGGGCAGTGTTAACATCATCACAATACATTTACATGTACAACATAATTATTGATGTACTAATAAAGTAAATGACAGTAAGTATAAGTTTTTAGTGTACATACAATTAAATATAAAATTGAAACAACTTTTTAACTACTTTTACGAATAAAATAACGATAACAAGCTACAAAAGGTCCTTATAAAGTTGTCAAGTAAGCAAACAAATGTAATATACCGGTACCTGTCTTTTAGTTTATTTTACCTTTAACTTGTAGAAAGACTTTGTAGCTTCTAAATAGGCTCTCTCAAAGTTTTCTCTGTAGATTTTTAATTTGTCTTCTATATCTGAACTGAGATTCACTGAAATGAGGCATGAACACTGTTCAACATAACCAGTCATTATAGTTATTCACAAAGTAAATATTGAGTATACAAATAAATTAATAAATTATTCTCAATTAAAAACAGTCAACTAGCAAGACAGGACTTTTCAATTAAACCATGAACGGAATATTTTCAAAACTTTTTAATGAAAACAATGTCCCAACACTGCACTTTCACATTTTTCATAGCACTCCTGGCCTCCCATACCATATGACTCCCGTACTCCAATGACAAGCTGTGAGTCGAACGCCTCGCCGTTTCTCTCCGCGTGCACAAGCTTCATGGCACTGTCCTGCAGCCGCTGCTTGATGTTTGAGAAGATTGACTGGTTCCAGCTGTCCAGCATCAACTACAAGGGAGATATCACATATAAATCTATTACATCTACATCAACTGCCACAGAAATAAACAATGTTTACCAATGAAACCCGTTACAGAACCTTACTTCTGAAGCATTTAAGGACATATATCACCAAATGAAGTAAGTTTTCAGGCATTTAAATTTTACATATACATTACAGTTTTGTTTAAGTTGCAGTTTGTGATGCTACATGTATCTGTCTTAAACTGTCCTGAAATTTTAATAAGAGGATTTAAACTGGTACATTGTGTAATTGGGATTCATACCATATATGTAGACAAATACTATTGGGGAGATTTTATGCAACATAAAAATCATAAACAAAATTAATCACTACATTGGAATTTGTCAGAATTAATGTTTTGGTAAAAAGGAATAGAGCTATAATTTTTGTTAACAGTTTTTTCTATCAAGTGGTAGGGTTACCGGAATCTTTCAAGAGGCCGAAATTACATCAATTATTTCTTTGTTTATTCGTTGACATAAACAAATTCAAAACAGAGAGTGTTACTTTACATTGCTTACAGCAAATCTAAATCATATGTATATGCATAACATTGCATATAAAACAACGGTATCATCAACAAGGGGGATTTGAAAATTATAATAATACTCTCACTCATTTCATAAACGAAATTCAAAAAACTGGTATAAGACTTACTTCAGTGAAAGCTCATTATAATGCTAAAAGAAGTACACTAAACTTCAACACAAAGCAGTGTTTTAAAGGCTGACAAATGTTTTGCTTACCTTCCTAACAATGCTTTCATCCCCCTGAGGCTTTTTCTGCATGGGTGTGTGAGTCTTGCTGGCCAGGGACGTCTCCAGCTGCATGAAGGGTTTGGGAAGGTAGTCACACTGTGTGAAAAATTTGCCCCATTCTGCTATGTAGGCCTTCAATAATGCAGAATCTTCCTGGTTGTGGAGCACCCTCTGCAAACACGCAGATAATGTTTGGGTAGCATTCATTCATACTGCATCACTTTTGATTACTATTGAGAAATATTGATGTAGCTTTTACCTAATATAACCTGTTGTAATAGGTACTGTGGAAAACATATCTTTCAATTCAAACACTTAAATGTACAATATGTATAAGCTTGAGACAGTGCAAAATTCTGAATACATGTAACAATGCTTTTATACTCACAAATAACATTTAAATGTTATCATAATTAACTTTCTTCTGAACAATTCATCCAACTATTTTCAAACTTCCAGCATGACTTATTTGTGATATGGAGGGGCTTACAGTTTGAGCATGCTTGATAAACTCCAAGATGTCGTCTTGTAGAGCCTGGTAAACTTTCTGGGGCCCTTTGTCATCCCACAGACACACAGAATGCACAGCCCTGCAAAGTACAACTGAGCTTATCAACTCAAATTTATGTTTTTTTACAAAATGACTATGTTTATAAAAAACATCAGTAGTGGTACAATCCTAGATTATAACAAGTGCTGTCACAGTATGTGACTAATGCCCCCGAATGTGACATTGACCTATGAACAAGGTCAGTACATGAAAAGTTAAAGATCAAACAAATACATATGGCAAGTTATTTTAAATTGCCTCTGAACATAAAAAAATACAACCCATATTTGACAACCTACATTCTTATGTCCTTGTGTTCAGCATTCCATTGTGAATAAACACCTAATTGTGACCTTGACCTTAGAGGTAGGGACACGGTTCTTGCACGTGACATGTCGTCTTGGTATGCCAAACACATGTGGCAATTTATTTTAAAATATGTTCTTACAAGGGAAAGTTACAGCCCGGACACGACAACCTATACTCTATGTCCTTATATGCAGCATTCCTATGTGAATAAACACTAAGTGTGACCTTGACCTTAGAGGTAGGGACAGGGGTCTTGCACGCGACACGTCGTCTTGGTATGCCAAACACATTTGACAAGTTATTTTAAAATATGTCCATACAAGGGAAAGTTACAGCCCGGACAAGAGTTATTGAGCCGGACACATGGAAATAAAGTTGAGGAATAAAACAATCTTACAACATTTCATACATAATTATCAGGGCTTCTAAAAACAGGCAATTTGCTGGTCTAGACCAATTTGCTGGTCTAGACCAATTTGCCAGTCTAGACCAATTTTGACCAAGCCTGCCGGTCTAGACCAATTTTGACCAAGCCTGCCGGTCTAGACCAATTTTGACCAAGCCAGACTGATTTCAGTTTCAAAAAGTGTCAATTTTTTTTTTAATTATCATAAGTTAATATAATGACAAATTCAATACAAGTAAAGTATTAAACAGTTTAATGCATTTATATAATAAATGAGGTTGCCAGGATAAAAGTATAAACATTTTAATATATATTTTTGATATTACAACTAGTGTAATAACACTTGACCTGATGTTACAAATGAATAGAGTTGCAAAGTGTACGTTGAATAGCATGGGTTTATGTACTTAGTGCAATATATCACATAATTAGTATTTATAATATCATTTATGATATAAGAATATCAAATTTGTGGTCATTCAATACAAAATATACTCTTGGACGGGATGGCTCAGAGGTAGAGTGCCTGCCTCCCGACCAAAAGGTAAGGGGTTTGATCCCTATTTGGGGAACATTCATGTGGCCTCTCACATGGACATTACATACTGGCAAGTTTTACCTAAGAAGTGAAATTTAGAGTGTTTAAATAAGCTCTTAGCTTTCTATATCATCAAGCTAAAATAATTTGGTACAAAAAAAATTGATGAACACTCACCAAAAAAGATCATGCCACTCTGATCGTGTGACTGGTTCTTGTCGAAGTAATTTCAATACAGATGGCCTCATTGATGGCCATTTCTCTTCAAACTGAGACTGACCTTGCTGTAAAAAGAAACAGACGAATTGAAACTTATTCCATGCACAACGCTTCTTTCAGTAAACAGCTTTATACAAGAATTTAAGGCATCAACTTTATCCTTTATATTAAAGTGTACATAATTTAAAATGACAGGCACCCAACGATTTAATAGCCAACAAATTTGATTTGTGGATTTTTTTTTGTTAAGGCAATCAGATCATGTTTACAGAAAAGAATAAGCAATGATGTCACAGTATTTTCACTATATAAAGGTTAATTTCTTTTGTTGGAGAGACTTAAGAGTTATATGACTGAGGCCACAATGAGATATCCTTGTGTTGTTCAAACTGTTTGGTTCTGTAGCATATATATACATATATGTGGTCAGTCAGTTTCGATGACTTAAAAAGGTAGTATGGTAGTGCTTTTTAACCATATGTTTGGTAAAGGAATTTATTTCATACCTTTCAGTTTTGTATTTAAAATAAACTTTATCATACAATTATTCAGTAATGTAATATGGTATTTTGCATTAGTGTACTATCTTGAAAAACAGTTAAACATACTTGTACACTGTTGTCAGACAAAACATCATTGGGGCATGAGGATTGAAGAGATTGGCATAATAGGGAATTATATGTTTTTTCAAATATCAACTGTCAGAAATTTGTTGAGAAAACAAGTAGTCCAAATAATTGTATGTTTTCGGACTTTTGTTACGATTTTTGATATGGCAAATCCTTCACGTTGTTTAGTATCAAAAGTGGGTAGTTATTCCGATCGGGATTTCGGGTTAAAGCATTTAGCATCTAAAAAATATCATAAAAACAAGAAATATTACCAGATTACGTTATTTTATATCAGTTCCATCCATACATAAAAATGTCATATCCTACTAATAATTATGAGTTTGATGCGTTTTTTTCATTTCTTACTGTCAAAACATATTGATTTATACATGACGGGCACCTGCCAGGCTTCAAGGCACAGTTTTTAAACAATCGGAACATTTCGGCCATGGCCGAACTGTTACGTTTGTATTTACGAGGTCTATCTCGAAAACTGTCGGACGTGGCCGAATTATTACGATTAGGTCAAGTTCTTCCGCTAGGCATAATTGTTGTCTGTGTTAGTCAACTTTCGTTTTATTGGAAAGGTAAATAATGTGTTTTAATGCTTTAAGTGCTTGTTTTGTGCAAAATAACTTTTCACTTACATGGTAAAATATGAATATAAACCTTAAAACCATAAAATACTCCACTTAATACAATTTCAATATTTTTCAAAACAACCCCGGGTTTTGCACAAACCCGTTTAGACGTTAGGGATTGGAAGAATCCCGTTTAACATGTCTATTATTTTAGACTAAGAAAACAAGGTGAAACAACTTTTTTCAAATAAAACCATTGTGCAATTTTTGAAAAAGCATGAAAAATGTTTCCAATAAATAAGATTTGATTAATTGATCACTAACATTGTTGATATTTAGTAGATTTTATTATAATCAGTTAATTCAGCACTTTCCTGAATCTGTTTATCCTTATTTGGACAGTCTAATTCTAAATACTAACAATCATCTAAGCAACCACGCAAATATTAAGACAAAAGTGTTTTATTTTAAACTAATTGTATGCAATTTATTTTAGAAAAAAACGTTACGTCCTATTACTATTTTTAGTCTTTGTTTACTATATGTAGAATAATTGTTACCCCACCCTCTGATGCCCCAAAATAATCAATTAATTCCTTTTTTTATATGACATATTGTATTCTTTTGGATGTATTTATAACAATTATTAAATCATTATTCAATTATAAGGCGCCACACAGAGAAATTGTCATTAAAACTTTACTTTTAACAACAAAAAATACCTTCAGCATTTTGACAACTTTTGGCTATGCTTGATTTCACTTGCTATTTTTTTTCTTTTAATCGATTTAAATTGTAGCGCTATTAAAACTGTGTCAATAACATCAAGTATTAAAACACCATAAACACTCAAACAGGTTTTGGGCAATTATAAATAACTGTGTTCTTTATATTTTTCTTCATTATCAATTCATTTTGTGTAAGAGTCAATCAAGCTTTTGTAAACAGGCAAAACGTTCCCGAAAGAAACGGTCCCAAAATGATAGTCGGCTGGTACCGAACATAGATTGCAACCCCGGAACACTACATTACTCAATGAAGCAGATCGTATAGTGTACCAAGCTTATTCGACAACGCGATCCGAGAAGTATAATTTATTAATATGTCGGCATGATACGAGTAAAGAACATAGGCCATGCATAGCCTTGCTATTGCCAGTCTTTATTATGTTAAATTAAAAATTAAAGTATATGTTTAATTTTGCACATGTATGGCAGACACCAGAAAGTACTTTCTTCGACTAAACAGGGATCGGAGGGTATTGGGCTTATATTATACCAATATACGTGTCCTTACGGTCAGATCCTGGATCTACACAAATTATGCTCTTCTTCGTCCCTTCGTCTTCTTCGTGATATCGTAAAATGATATGTACAACAAAATGAATCAACTTAATGTATGAATACCCCGCCTGTAGGTTTTAACCATGCTGTTTGATGTCTTTAATGTTCAAAATATTTTTTTGTTGTATGTTTATATATTCTGAATGAAGCTAGGTAATATGAATTTGCCTTTTTTTCAACGATATTTTTTTCTATAGTATTCATATAGATTTGACAAAATACGGTATCACTAAAATATACCAACGTCCGAGCTCCTTTCACTTGTTTGATGAAAGAAAAAAAACTTCTCCAAAATCTTATTTCAGTACCGTTTTTCATGAACGCCAAATTTCACCCGTGAATTATAAAACGACGAGTCATCTTTTGTTCTATAGTATTCATATAGATTTGACAAAATACGGTATGACTAATATATACAAACGTCCGAGCTCCTCTCACTTGTTTGATGAAAGCAAAAGAACTTCTCCAAAGTCGTATTTCAGTTCCGTTTTTTTATGAACGCCAAATTTCACCCGTGAATTATAAAACGATAAGTCACAGTTTCAATGTAGTGGACGAAGCTGTGACACTCATCGACTTAGGGGCGCGCATGATAATTCAACAAATATTCAGTTGCGGGTTTCCGGACTTGCAATCAATTTCAATGTCATTTTGAACATGTTGAATTACGTTTAAAACAATTCTCTTTTGGCCAAAGTGTCCGCACGGCGATAAACCCCCGACAATACTGACGACGACGACAACAATGATTTATGACAATAGTTTTTTTTTTTAAAAACCCACATGGACAAGCTGAATTGAATGAGAAATGGAAGATACAATGATTGAAAATATTTATTTTCAAATGAATCGTTTTAACATATGTAAATGGAATTTGAAATGTGATACATATACTGTCATCGTATATCCGCCGTAAAAATATCCGGATACACGATGAACAACAAAAAACATGTCTGAAAAAGCAATTATAAATTACAAATTATGGCGTCACAACGAACTTTATTGAATCAGTGCACCGAAAGGGTATTGTGTGTCGAGGTGTCCACCAGGATGACGTTAGTCTCAGTGTTCGGTAATTTTCTGGGAGAAAGTCGACTTCAGAGATCGGTCGAGGGTTTTCGCGCGTCGATGTTGTCGAGTTCCCTTTTGAGTTGACACGCGGCACACAATGTACAGCATGTCGTCATCACACAATCCCTGCAGATAGTCCCCTGAAACGACATCGACAATATTTAAAATTATCATGTTATACATTCCGGTTTAAAGCTGCACTCTCACAGATTAATGATCAGTTTTGACTTTTATTTTGTTGTTTTTGTCACAGAATGAGCTGATTTTGGCATCAATTTAATCAATTCAGTTATAAAAAAAATCACAAAATAACAGATCTCAATTGTTTCGAAAACTGCCGAAGAACTCATTTTTCTTGAAGCATTTGTAACGTCTTTAACCATAAAACACCACTTTTCGAACGTAAATATATAAAACTCATCTTTTGTCAGCAGTCTATCACTGGTGTCCAGACATTAACGTAACAATTGGTTCATTCGAAGACAGAAAATAACAAGTGGTCAAAACGGTCAATCAGTGAGAGTGCAGCTTTAATATAACCATCACGTATTTTTCTGTATTCACATGCGTAACATTACAATAACAGTCCGCATGTTTGTAAACAATTTTATTTGATAACTAAAATTACTTAATTGGTAATATTCCAGCAAATCACGCGTTTATTTCTTTTTCCGATAAAAAAAAGAGTTGATAAAAGTAGTTCATTTGCCATATAAATCATAAGAGGGAAACATGATATTTCCTTTTGATTTCATAAAAAAAACATTCTAAAAAAGTTTGTCACTTTCTGTATTCAAACAGACATTACATTTATGCAATGCATGCAGCGCGGGAATGGCATTACTTCATCAGTTTGTGGTATTCGGTTCATCATCAGCGCAAATGAAATTTGGTTATTATTATTGGATATAAAAATAACCTGGACAGTAGTCCGTCCTGGGAATTTGTTAGTAAGCTTGCTCACTATAAATTGCCTGGACTCGTTGAATACATCTGTGTGTTATATGACGACTCGTGACAGATCTATTTCCTCTTGATTTCATAAAAAAACATTCTCAAAACGTCCATCGCTTCCATTTATTCAGTAACCAAATATTACCTTTATACAGGGCATGAAACGCGGGAAATGTCATTGTTCTGTGGGTTTGTTTTTTGGTATTCGGCTCATCATCAGAGCAGGTAAAACAGGTAGGTCTTTATCATGTTCACGTTGTTCATGATTTTTTTACAGGAACATACTGTATTACATGACGACTCGTGACAGATCCTCTCTCTATAGAAGCTGATTCTTAGGTCAGTTGATCAAAGGCCATATCTTTTTTAGGCAGAGTTATGGAACTTAAAACACGTGTGTGTGCGTGTGCGTGTGCGTGCGTGTGCGTGTGTGCGTGCGCGGTGATACACGTACTAAGCTTTATCTCAACTTAAGTTATCGTTCAAGGTTGATCATTTAAAGCGTTTTAGCTCGCTACATGAACCCTCGACTCAAACTTATTAAAAACGACAAGCTAAACTATTTTCATGAAAGTTCCGTCGCGGTTACCAATGAAATACTCTTGAAAGCGTAAAATACAATACCGTACTATCGTTTAGTAATAAACAGGCAAGGCACTGAGTATTGAATATATGCGTACGAACCTTAATCCTGTTGGCAGCCCGGACCTGGACGCGCATGGGAAAGAGGGCGTTAGGGACGAGGAAGGGCATACAACAAAATTCATCCATCCGGGTAGCCATCGTCATCATCATGCACGGGAAACAACACATGGCGCACAGACCTGTGGCGGCGAAGAAGTACACGTTTGCGGGTTATAAAAAGTTACTGTATGCATTTTTGGTGGACCATATGATATTGTACAAAAATAATACAGAAACTACAATAAGTGCCTACATAAATTACTTTATACTGGATAAAGTAATAAGATACTTATTTAGCACATTCACGACCTTTGCAACAACGACTAGTACCGTTCTATAATGATTTTGTCAACTTGTGATCCAACTGAGGAACTGATAAAAAGGATTTCTTAAAGCTATCCGATTTGTTTTCCAAAATTACGTTATTTTCCACGCAACTGTTTTCATGCGTTTACCATGTAAGATTTTTCTCCCAACCTAGATAAGTAGATCAAAATATTTTGCCATGCTAGAAATCCTTATATTACCAGGGGGCAAAGATAAACTGAACCCCGTATGTAAAAAAAATGAATTAAAACAATCTACATATATTCTGTTTAACTGAGGTGTGAGAAAAAGAACTTCCATGGCCGCTCGTGTAAGATAGGTTCATCCGTGTTCATCGGAAACTTGGTAAACCTCGTTTCCGCAAAACACCATACGCCCCAGTTGGTATTTACCTATGTTACGCTCTCGGTCACGGAATGTACTTATAATCATAGTATAATTGACTTACATCCGCTAACGTCCTCCATGCAGGCGCATATCTGGGTGGACCAGGGCCGCTTCCTGGCGCCGGGACCACCTGCGTTCACAACTACATTCGTCGATTGCACGGTCGAAGGCTGAAATTATAGGTTAA
This sequence comes from Mya arenaria, assembly GCF_026914265.1. Lineage (NCBI taxonomy): Eukaryota > Metazoa > Mollusca > Bivalvia > Myida > Myidae > Mya > Mya arenaria. The sequence continues at coordinate 13,869,652 of NC_069127.1, read as the reverse complement.
CACCAGACCAATCACTTTCGGACGGTTAACCGTGAACGTGCTAACTGTTCGGAGTGGAATACTTCACGAATGCTGACTCACATGTGATGAATCGAGTAAATACATACAATTAAGAGGTTTCGGAAGAAGATGAAAAAAAATCGGAGAATATTATATGTCAATCAACAGCTGAATGGGTTCCGGTTTAGATACATGGGTTATCTGCACATAAAACAATGCTGCCTTTGTCATCAAATCAAATCACTCCCGCGCGCGCACACACACGCGCGCGCACGCACACACGCATATAGAGTGCATTTCTACAATAATCAAAAACAGAAACCCACCCCAAAGGTACAGCTTGTTAATGATGAATGTACCTGGTTAATAACGGGTGGATACCCGGGGTGTCCTGAGTGGTATCCGGGATGTCCCCCGTGGGCTGGGTATCCCCCGGGCTGAGAGAAATCTGGCGCATATTTTTCGCTGCTCCTCTGCATTGTGTTCACTTGTATTGGAAGTAGAAATATTTCCAAGAGCTTTTTTTCGTTTATAGGTTAGCCGGTTCTGATATATTTTTCAACTGATAGAGATTTTTCAGCTAGCCATGTATAATATGTATTGGTGTGTGTATTGGGATAATATACTTGCACCCGCGAGTTTGAAATCATGTCACAGTCGATGTCACAAAGTAGTAAAATCCACGAAGTTAACTGAATAGTTGGATCCAATTTTAATAATGTTCTGTCGGGGTGTATTTCTATCTTGAAGAAAGACAGTACAAGTCTTTCCCCTGAAGTTGAAAATGGTCAAACAGTTGCATTCGAAATTTCTTTTCAATATTAAATATCCAATTACATTTTTAATTTTCATATGATATATTATTATGTTGTTTGTCATTATTTTCTGGCTTCTTTTATGTTAAAGATGCCGATAAGTTAGTTTCGTTACATGTCATAGCGATACGTAACGTAAGCTTCTCCCCCACCTTTCACGTGAGAACTCCAACACCAATCAGTGTTTTCAGTTCACATGCAGATTGATATATTAGTAAAGCATTCTTGGAAATTGGGGTAAATATAACGAAAAGAGAATACATATCTTTATTGATAATATGTGTACATGCACGACAAAATGCCATGTCGGTTGGTTGTGAGGTTTAATTTGAATAGCAATACTAATTTCCCACGTGCGAGTATAGGTGGCGGGGATGGTGATTTGTTTTCAATATAACTTCAAGACTAATTTTGAAGGGGAATGTTTTCTGATCAGGACTAAAAGAAAGCAGACATAGTTTACCAGCTTACCAAGTTTGAGGAACGTTGATTCAAGCATTCTTCAGTTATTGAAAGAAGTCGGATTTTCAGCTCAAGGTCAACACGTTCTTGAATTAAGCCGAATGACGTTAAACTGGTTAGGGTGCTGGTCATGTTGAGGGACCTCTACCAAGTTCGAGGTCTCTAGGCCTAAGCGTTTTTCAATTACTGTTAGGAGACTATGTATTTTCAGGTTACAGTCACAACGGCCTTAAACATTGGCCCACTAACCTAAATAAGTTACACCTGCTGGTCATGACCAAACTGCCTACAAAGTTTGAAGTCCTTAGGTCATAGATTGACCGGAAACTGTTTTCAGCTTACAGTCAACACCAACTTGACCTTTGATCCTCTGACCTAAAAAATATGGTTCGTTTGCTGGTCATGATCAATTATATTTAAAGTTTGAAGTCTCTGAGCCAAAGCGCTCCACAGATATAAGATGTAAACCGATTATCAACTTCAGCAAACTCTGTTGTCTGTACACATACCAGTCTTGTCACTGTCTCCAAATCGGCGATGTTCAGCTGGAATTTGTATTGTTGCTTCTTTAATATTGCCTTTCTATTTATAAAATCCTTAGAAATGACGTTTCTAGACTACATATAAAACGTTTTCTTCCAGTGCATATACGATAAGCTGTTCTTTCATCGAAAGATTCTATTAATTTAAACTGTGACGTGCTCGTTAATTGTGTCTAACTACGAGAGGCGTTAATTCACTCAACACGACAGGCAACTTCTCTGACCCCCTAAATTGGGTTGGTCAATGTGTGTGGAGTCCGAAGGACTTAACGCGTACTTTGACCAATCCAATTGCGTTTATATCCCCGATAATGACATCAACCCCGCAATTCATTCCTTATATTTACACAAAAAGTTCATTATTTCATTCAAGAGTTGTTAAAAAATTACTTCATTTCATTTAAGAAAATCTTTCAGTAATCCGTTCTTACCAATTCTGTAAAAAGAACGACCCGACTGTAACCGGAAACATTTTTTTCAAATGACGTCACAATAACGCGGGAAAAGATCAACCACTTGAAATCACTTTAAAACGTAAAATTGAAACACTTATGGCAACAATACATTTAAATTATAATAAATTAACACTTATTTTACTAGACCTGATGACACAATACAAACAATAACAAGATCAATAGTTTTCATGTATATTGTTATGCAATGAATTACGATCCGAAAATATCCGAAGATGTTGCGTTCATTTAATGATAAACGCAACTGCTGGTTTCAAGGCAGTTCATTTAGGGAATGGAAGTTGGGGTGTAAATATTTGTTTATATATGCGCACTCTTTACACTACCGACTTGTACAACACTCTTAAAATGTACCTAAAGAATAACATAACGTTACAACCGTGAAAGAATTTAAGCCTCGAGTCAGACGGCTTATCACTGAGCTTGAGGATGATAATATTTGGATCATAAGTTTTAATTATACATCTCTATCTTGGGTTTTGACCAATATACATGACTTTGTATCAATGGTTTGGGACTAAAATATCATTAAAATGTTATTTCCAACGAAATAATTATGTAACAGTATTTGAAACTGATGAAACACACCTCTATTAATATTCTAAGTTGAGTTTTCATCACACTAATTCATACAACACAACAGAAAAGAACAGTCATTTTATGAAGACGTGCTCAACAGACATGGTATCTATAAATACATATATTTTGCATATATAATGTCAATCTGTATATACAACATAAACATTTAAATGATATAACTTATATAAGAGGGTGTTGAGCTAAACTGTAATCTTTCATCAATTAATAGTGTGTTTCTAATTACAGGAGTTTCAATATATAAAGCTTAATTAGTTCTTTCTTGCTATAAAATTTCAATAACTGTTAACATTTGTTCACAAAGGGACGTGCGTAAAACAACGGTGTGGGTATTTTTTTCTTATATCAATATAACCTGGTCATACATTACGCATATAGTGGAATTCATCTTCACTGACGATATTAGTAGTATCACAAAGTAAGCAATATCATCCTTTTCGTCGACGCATTCGATTTCTGACTATATGTCTGTTCGAATTTGGAGTCGATGTACAAATGATCTAACATGTCGGGAAAACATAAATTCCAAACATGTATTACGAATATTTGGGCTGGGAAATATTATTATGGTTGGGAGATTTCAAACTTTATCTATAGTTCAAAATTTTACCATCAAAAATAATGTAAGTTATGTTCTTAAAGCGTTTTACTGCAATTGAAATTCGAAATTTGATGAATAAATTCATTTCTGCACTATACATTAATTATAACGTAACGCATACGTAATCTATATTGTATGGGAGACTACTGCGTAAGGTAAAATGTATGAAAGTATAGTATAACATGGCCTATTTGAATGTCGTAAAAAATAGTATATATTTATTTGGATGCAACTGAAGAGTTAATACAGTATTTAATATCTCTCTCCAAAAATGTGAATAATTGCCAAATTGAGACATTATTTTGACAAATTTGTTCATATTTGTTTACGACTTCACGGAAAAAGTTGGCTCGCGAAAAATGGCTGACCAAAGAGCTTCGAGGAAAAAAGCTTTCTAGCGCTCTTTTTTAGTGATACGAAAAGCCATTTTCAACCTGTAACATGTCTTTGGTGCCAGGTATTAACTTTCTATGTATTGTATTGTTTAGTTTGACATAATTAACATGGTTGCAAAATATGGGTTCAGCATGAACTTAGTGGATGCTGTCCTTGTTCTTGTTTATCTGGTTTCTTATGTATGTGCCAATCGTATACATCACCAGTCTTTTTTGGTATGTATCGGGTTAAATCAGACCTTGAATGTTTTTTTTCTGCTGTGTCCAATTTATTGTGTGAAGCTGCAAGTTTGATCACAAAATGTGAAGAGTCCTGGTTCACCATGTTTTGCAGGGGTTTCAATAAGCGGACGTAGACGTTTTATACGTCCGGAAAATCGCCAATAACGTCCCAGAATTTGACCTAGGGCGTTTTGAAAATTCCCTTTAATAGCCTTGTACGCCTCTTTCAATGAGACCAGACTTTTTCATATGCTGTGCACCATTGACTGCTTAAAATTCAGGGTTCGAATTTAACAATTTTTGACACTCGCAAATTTTTGCGAGTACTTAAATTTTCAACTCCAAAACCAGCCACTCACTCGCATTTTTAAGGCGAACCCTTGTGTTTGCTAGGAAAAAGGATACCAGTATATTGTGTGGAAAATAATGGTTTCAGGTATAGTGTATTCTTAAATGAATGATCATGTAATTGTACTTTAAATGATATCATCATATATGAAACACTGACAGTACGTACTGAGGAAGTCTGATCAGGCCAGTATTGGTCTGTGCAAAATATTTTGAAAACATTCCTTTCGTCATCTGTGTTGAGGGTCAATTTAATATTCAACTCCCCCTCTTCCACATCGAAACAGTTTTAACGGACAAATTCTTTCGTTTTGGCTGCTTTTTTTGGAACTGATCGATCATTGCCATCAGCGATTTTAAAATCAACACGCGTTAAAAAATCTTATCTTTTTGCTTGTAGTCATTATACAGGCTGTGTCTCGATATGATAATCGCTAAATACCGCCGCCAAAAATGAAAGCAAAAGACCAGTCTAGAAATATACATAGTTACGAGTACCTGCCACATAGTAACAAGTACCTGTCTGTGCACATAACGTTAATCTACGTCATCTATTTCTGTGTGATTATTGGAAAACGAAAGTAGGCATTTCTAAAATAAGTTTTATATCTGTTGTGCAGGAACTGATCTCCGATTATGTTCATAACTTTTTCGAGGATTGCATATGTTCTGCAAATTTTGAACTCGCAAATATTTGCGAGTGTCTTTAAATTCGCATTTTTTCAATTTTGGTTTGCATTTTGCGAGTGTGCGAGTGCTTAATTCGAGCCCTGTAAAATATGCCGTACTGCCCTTTCATCTTTCCATATGCCTTGTACATGTCATAATTTATGACAGCTTATTGTTTGTAATGAGCAGACGACCTGTGTATTCATAAACAGCCATCTTCTAATCCGATAATTAGGAAGAGCCAATTAGTGAAACATTGCCAGGAGGCGGAGCTATTGAATATCAGCCAATCAGAATATACAATGAGAACTTGTTCATTCAAAGATAAAAGTTTGTAAAATGCTATAGAAAATGCAAAGGGATGTTGAAAAATGTTGTGAAAAAGCAACAACATTTTGTACAAGTCTGAAAATCATGTAAAATGGTTTAAATTGAGTATGAAAACAAAACATTCTATGAGGACCCCCCCCTTGTGACAGGGATGGACCCCTCCCACTCGCATCCTCATGCGCCCCTATACTAGACTCTTGTTATGGTTGAATATAAACAATATACATGGAAACAAACATTTTGAGTTGTGCATCAAATGTGCTTCTTTACCTACAAATTCTATGAAAATTCCTGAAAATCAGACATGGAATTTAAAAAAAATCCTGATTTTGGGTCTTATTGAAACCCCTGGTTTTGGTATATATTATATTATCAATACATGATATACCTTTTGACAATATGTCCATAATTCAGGATTTGAATTTGAAATTGTTTCGCATGATTTTGCAATTGTCATTGACTTTTGCTCAAGTTGCAAAATATTGCAAGGGGATTTCTCAATCTTTACCAAACGAAAGAAGAACTTGGTTGTCAAAGTGGGTCATTTTATTTCCCAATACACATAATGAGCTGCATGCACACTGTTACTAGTGTTAGGTGGAGCACAGTACAGTCAACAAGTAAGACCCACTTTTCTCGATCACTATGCAGGGAATTCAATGATTGCAGATTTTCTCCGAGGGTAAAACTGTTTCCCTCATTAAAATCCCCCAGAGTTCCTCCAAGTGGCTGGTTTACAGTGGAGTTTGATATGAACGAAATTGTCCGATTTTATGACCCTGCGGCGGAACTCCGCGTCTTATCAGATAAGCAAGAAATAATTGTTTCTTGTTCAGATGTTATTTGTTTTTATGGTTATGTAATTTCTTAATTGTAGAAGTTTCTTACCAGCGTTTAATTTGTATCAGTAAATGCCAATTGGATATTGTCTTGACTTGTTAATAATAAACATTAAATAATTGATGCAGGAATTTCGTAAGGCATGTCGGAAGGGGAGGGTTTGGGAGGGGTGTCCACTCCTGACGTCGATTTTTTTTTTATTTTAGTATCTAAAATGGTGCAATTTCCTGCATTTTAAACAAGTTTACAGTAATGTTCCTATGATTTAGAATTACCAACTCAAGTCAGATTAACATTAAAAATATTTTTGAAAGGTTTAATGGTTTCTCTTCATTAATTATTGGTATTTCTCAAGTTTTCCGACAATACAACAGGGTTTTCGCCAGCCCTTTATGGCTTGTCGGGCCCGACGTGCCTTCCGCTGGCAAGGCCTATTACCGACACGCGTTAATTATGCCGACATGCTTTAATCCGCGTAGCAACAATCCTTATCTAAACAATCATCAGTTTTGACAATACACGATTTTGTTGCGATTACAACGGTAGACTGACAGCCAGAAGGCGTGTCGGGACTATTACGACATTTGTATCAGCCATTCAGGATCGACGACAGCATGAAGGCGTGTCGGTGAGGTTCAACAGTGCCATACTCCTCCTATTCTTTATCAGAATGGGAATGTGTGAAAAACACCACCGTCGTAATTGCGACCTTCATCCCTATAATCATCTATGAACGCAAAGTAAACAATAAGTGTTAATTGATTTCGGTAACATAAATCATGTGTCGTTTTATTTTGTTTCCTAATCCCGAGGAAATCATGTGTCGTTTTATTTTGTTTCTTAATCCCGAGTCCGTTTGTTAACCAATTATTAAATTATAATTGAGAACCGTGTTAAGATATCTGTGTTATTATAAACAAGGGTTATGTCGTCGTAATAAATTGAGTCGCGTCCCGTCTTTAGTTTAAAAGTGTAAAGTTAATTTTGTGTTGCTTATTATTAAACTTTGAACTATTTTATCGTTCTTTTAATTTATTTAGAAAAAAAGATAAATAAATCTGAAAATATACATTACATTCACTTAAGTTATTATTTAGCCAACCCGGCTTTAAAAATATTAGCTGTTGCAGCTTTAAATACGAATACACGAGCAGTCGCTTTGCTCCAAGCTCTTTCGTGTTCCAGCATGCAGCGTGCTTTACACGTTTTGATGTGACGTCAACGGTGTCAATATAAATAATACCCGTACTAAACGAAACATGAGTCGATCAATATCGTCGATATTGTATTGTCGGAAAACTTGAGAAATACCAATAATTAAGGAAGAGAAACCATTAAACTTTTTCACAAATAATTTTAATGTTAATCAGACTTTAGTTGGTAATTCTAAATCATAGGAACATAACTGTAAACTTGTTTAAAATGCAGGAAATTGCACCATTTTGGATACGAAAAAAAAAAAAAAATTGACGTCAGGAGGGGACACCCCTCCCAAACCCTCCCCTTCCGACATGCCTTATGAAATTCCTGGCGGAAACCCTGTACAATATCGACGATATTGATCGACTCATGTTTCGTTTAGTGAGGGTATTATTTATATTGACACCGTTGACGTCACAGCAAAACGTGTAAAGCACGCTGCATGCTGGAACACAAAAGAGCCCCGAGCAAAGCGACTGCACGTGGGTGTATTGGTATTTAAAGTTGCAACAGCTAATATTTTTAAAGCCGAGTCGGCTAAATAATAACTTAAAGGGAATGTAATGAGTATTTTCAGATTTATTTATCTTTTTTCTAAATAAATTAAAAGAACGATAAAATAATCAAAGTTTAATAATAAGCAACACAAAATATAACTTTACACTAAACTAAAGACGGGAAAGCGACTCAATTAAATACGACGACCTAGCATAACCCTTGTTTATAATAACACAGATATCTTAACACGGTTCTCAATTGCAATTTAATAATTGGTTAGCAAACGGACTTGGGATTAAGAAACAAAATAAAACGACACATGATTTATGTTACCGAAATCAATTAACACTTATTGTTTACTTTGCGTTCATAGATGATTATAGGGATGAAGGTTGCAATTACGACAGTGGTGTTTTTCACACATTCCCATTTTGATAAAGAATAGGAGGAGTTTCATTAATTGCACCGTCGATCCTCACCGACTTGCCTTCATGCTGTCGTCAATCCTGAATGGCTGATACAAATGCCGTAATAGTCCCGACACGCCTTCTGGCTGTCAAGTCAACCGTTGTAATCGCAACACAACTGTGTATTGTCAAAACTGATGATTGTTTCGATAAGGATTGTCGCTACGCGGATTAAAGCATGTGGGCATAATTAACGCGTGTCGGTAATTAGCCTTGCCAGTGGAAGGCACGTCGGGCCCGACAAGCCATAAAGGGCTGGCGGAAACCCTGATTGATGTATTGTCAGAATGTCTCTTATTGTATTGCATCCTAAAACAGCCAACATTTTACAAGATTCTGAACCATGACTACTGACGTCATGATATATACAATGCAGATTATACTATTTATTATTGGTGGTTAAAAATAGCTATGACGTTTTAGGGAATTTTCCACAGAAAACGAGGCAAGAAGGCCTCCAACCATGCGCTTTGAACGCATGTTTGATCTCCTGATTTTCCGAAAAAGGTGTAATTAGTAGCCTAGCCTTTTTCGGGAGAAATGTATTAATCGATATATATTCAGTCATTAGCAAAAACACAGAGAAAAAAAGAATAATAGCAATTTACTGTAGCCATCATAATCGGTTGAAATTTTTAATAATTTTTTTTTTAGCGTAGATTCTCATCAAGTGTCTGCCGATTTTTGTGGAGTAAACCTCTCGGAGGAAAGCCGCATTTATAATTCTTCGGTCAACTGATCACCCTCCGAGGTTCCTAAATACAAACACCGAGGAACGGGGACATTTGATAAATTTATTGTATTGGCCTTGAAAGCGAAAATCCGCGGAGGGAAACAGAATGTGGGTCTAACTCATTGAGTGTACTGTAGTAAGATATTAAGACTTCATAAGTAGAAAAAGTTGAATTCAGTTCTGTATCAGTGTTTTGTTTCTATTTTGTAGCATTAGAGGAAAGTGAGAAGTCAGCAGGCCATGGCTGGAGTAACACAAGCCAGTTTAACCTTGAAGGGCAGAACAATAGCAATATCTATCAGCATCTCATAAGCCAAAACAATACTGGAAACGTGCCAGAAGCCCTGGTTGAAGAGTAAGACTTGTACTATATTTTTTATGTATATCGCTATGACTTCAATTTTCTTATATTTTTAGTTTTTAGATAAATCTTTTTAGTTTATATATTATGCAGTGTTCATACTAACATTGATTGCCATGATCTGTTGAAAAAAAAGTGTGGCCATAATAAAATGCACCATCTGTCTGTCCATGCGTTTTGGTTTTCTGTGTCCTAAGTGTACCTAAAGAATGTGATAATTTGCACAAACAGTTTGTGTCTAGGTAGTTAACTTGGCTATGAATAGGGGTGATTTTAAAATAACTTCACGACACAAATGTAGGGATGCCAATTTAAATTTGAAGCCAGGATACCCTCATAAGAGCCTCAAAAAAGCCAGTTTTGCTTATGGGCAGGTGCTTCACCTAATTGGAGGTTTAAAGCATCCCCCAAACCCCTTGCTAAAATGCTTACAGCACTTCAGCTGCCAAATCAATCACTTCCCTGAAATAAATACCATGTGAAGCTGGTGAGTCATGTGGAAGACCCATGTCAGTAGGTCATGTTTAAGGTAAAAAATCTTCATAATAAGGCTTGTCCTGGCTTCAATATCGCCATGCATTGGGGGAATTTTAAAATAACTAAGCACTAGGTTTCACCACGAGTAGCTTGTCTGTCACCTTAACAAAGTCGTTAAATTGATATCAGCTTCATATTCATAAAAACAGTTTGATATTTAATTTAACAACCGTTCACATACATGTTTGTTCAGTTCTATTCAGCAGTGGGAGTTTTGGACAAATTGAAAACATGGTTTTCGTCACATTGTGCATGTCTAGTGTAACAATCATGTTTGTTCTGTATGACAGGGAAATCGTAAATGAGCTAGGGCAGGAGTCTGCTGGAGGTGTCAGCCAGGGTCAAGTGCACTCACCCCAGCAGCAGCAACAACAACAGCACCAACAGCAGCAGCAGGTATACAATCATCAACAACCGAAACCCAACATGTACCACCACATTCAGCAACAAAAACAACACAGCTTTCAGCAACAACAGCAGCAGCAGCATTTTCTCCCTCAGCAACAACAACATATACGTCAACAACAGCAGCAGCAGCACAACCACCACCAGAAGCAAATACATCAAGAGCAGCTGCGAAGTCTACTTCTACAGCACACACAGACCCAGAAAATGTCTGTACAGTCTCAGCAGCAGCAACAACAGCAGAGTCTTGTTAGTGTTGCAGTTGCGAGCCAACAGAAAAATGCCCTGCCACAACAAGCCAACAGCCAGCAAAGTGTTCATGGCCAGCAATTAATGATACAGAATCGCCTCCAGTATGTGAATAACAGTAAGATAAACCAGGAGGACGAAATGGACCGCCAGTTCATAGAAAACCAGAGAAAAATTGATGAAAATAACAAAAAGATTCAGCAGCTAGGTTTGCAAACTGTTCAAAACACCCAGAAAGTAAATCCTCAGCCTCCTGTGCTAAAAGTGAATGACTTTGGAGGTAATGGTCAAAAACACCAACAGGTGTCAAATACTCTCCAGAATTACCAAAATAACCACCCAGGTAATGTGAATATCTCTATTCAGGAACCTATTGACAGTTTACATCAAAACAGTCAAACACCACAACAGCAGTATCAGAACAGAACTGTGATAATGCAAGGACCCAGACAAAACACTTTACAAAATAACACTACTAGCTCAAAAATGCTGTATAGAAGCCCCAGTCTACAGCCGATGGGCATGAATCAGCAAGTGCATCATCCTACCTCAAACATTAAGCAAAGCCCAGTTCAGGTGTCTTCAATATCGACCAATCAGAATCAGACATTGACCAGTCCCCTCTCTTCCAAGATAGACAAGAATAATGTAGTGTTGGAGGGCGGTGGGCAGTTTGAGGAAGGGCAGGCATATATGATTCGTGATCGGCAGGGTAACGCCAGGAAAATGATCTGGACCAAAGGAGAATTCATGCCAATGCAAGAACCAGATAAATCGAGTAAGTGGTTTGTAAACAAAAACATTTTAAACAAATATTTGTATAAATATTGTATGTATATAAATCCATCTTTCATGAAAATTATATTTTTTGTATGTTTACATTAAAGCAAATTTACTGTTAATTATTATTTTCAATTGGTGATTTATATGTGTATTTGTTTCCTTACTTCAGGCAAACAATTATACATGTATCTACAAATGTTCATACATGTATATTAAATGATCATACAGATTTATGGATAGATGAATTTTTATTTTAATCTGAGTTTGATATATTCTACATTTGGTGCTCCAGTCCAGCATCCAAACATAGATTCTAGTCAACAGAAGCGAGGGGGCAAGACAGGGCGTGGTTGTAACCGAGGTGCTGCACGAGGGCGTGGCCAGGGACCCGGGGGAAGGGGGCAGCAGTTTGGAGGGCAGCCGACTCAATTGGTCAGCATACCTGGCCAGCGTCCTCTACAGGGCAATGCCACTGGCATGAATATGGCTCCTGTACAAAGAATGTAAGAAAAGTGAATCCTAGGGTCAAGGTCATTGTCACTTTTACTTAAAACAAAAAAAAACAGTTGAAACCGAGTTTCACAACAAAGGCTGAAATACTTCTGTCAGTCATTGAAAACATGTTTTTGTCACATTGAGGCATTTCTTGTTTCCTTTTTTTATTGCTTTTCACAGGCACATGCGAGACAAGGCGGCGTATAGTCGAGCATGTTGTCCAATTACAGCTCTTATAATGTATCATATTTACACATAGATACAATGGTAATGAAATATATTAAACTAGGAGGAATCTTTATTTGTGAGTATTAGTGAGCTTACACAGTCAGAGAGGTTATCACAAATGATTTAAATGGCAGCTGCAAAGTTGTTGCTCTGATAATGGTTTCTGTTTCTGTAAAAGGATCATTCGAGACCAGAACATGGCAGATGTTAGACAACAGATGCAGCAAGCATTCCCGGCAATACAGACTCAGCCAGGTATAGACATGTAGATATTTTAGCAAATGACAGGGAATTGCACTGCAGAATATGTTTGAATCAAGAGTTTTCATAAATATATAATGTATATATAATTGTAAGATTTTGATTGTTGTGAAATGTTTGAAGCTGCATTAATATACGAATGAGGCGTGAAATTAAAGTTTTTTTTATCAAAGAATATAGGTATAGGAAAGGAATAGTAGGCTCAGTTTTTTCTGCTCATTTTGGATTTTACATGTGTAGTTAAAATCAATCAGTTGTTAAAAATATTATGAAGCTTCTTTTGCAATGTTTTTACTGAGTAAAGCTGCTTAAAAGTTACTGGTGTTAACAAACTATAATCATGTATGTTTCAGTTGTTTTTGAAATTCATGCTTTATTCGGTGTATGTTTCAGTTGTGCAGGCAATGGTCCAGTTCCAGCAGCCTCGGGCTCCTGTGTTGAACAAGACTTCCCTTCTCAATCTGATGCCCGCCCAAGTCACACCCGGCAAACCCACATCCACATCGGAACCAGATAACCCAACCGTGTATGTATATTGTTTTACATGACATTTTTGTTTGGCGTCATGAGGGAAATACAGTTTAAATTGAGGGTATTTTAGTTTGACATAAAAATATGTAATTTTAATCAAGAATATAAAATCATTTAGAACTGGGGACCCACAAATCATATCCATTTCACCAGTTTTGGTAGGCTTCTTTGGTAACGGACATCATGTTTGTAACCGATATCATTATTTTTATCTTATTATTTGAGTCAGTACATTTGTTATATCATGTTTCAGGACCCCAAGTGTTGACAATGAACCAGAAAACAAAACTGAAGCAGTATCTGAAAACAAGGAGTTGGCCCCAGTCGATCCTCCTAATGTCCCTGATGTACGTGGACTCCATAGAATAACATTTTTGTTAAATAACTTCATTTTGTACTGGAGACTTAAAACAGATACTTTCACAATATGCTGCAAGTTTCATTACTGTGGATTAATTTACATAGTAACTTATAGTAACTTATTCAAGTCTGGCTAGTAAGTGTTATAAGCATTCTACTTTGAGGAGAATCTTAATAGTTGGAGTCAAAGTTCAAGTACATGTAAGTAATGAGTTGATTGTGATGGTTTGTGTTCCAGGATCCGACGGCTATGGCGATATGCCAGTGGTGTGGAACAAAGAGCCAGGACCAGCACAAGTGTGAGAGCTGCAAGAGAAGATTCACTAGTGCTACAAAATATGTTCTCCTCAAAAAGACATCTAACAATGGGACTCAAGAGTCGGACGCAAAGCGTCGAAAAATTGATAAAGTGATTGTTTGTGAACAAGGAGGGTTTGACAAGAAGAATTTTTATAGAACAAAGATACGAGAGCAGAATGCAGTGTATGTGCAAGTGTTAAATGTAAATACTGTACGAGGTGGACGTGGCATGCGGTTGGGGCGTGGGGTTGGGAAAGGCCCAAGGGGTAGGGGCAGAGGCCGGGGACTGCAGGGACCTCCTGGTAAGTCCCCTGCAGATTGCAGAAAATCTTTTAAATGGTGATAAACATTTCAACTAACTGTTCTGGGGTAACTGTGAAACTGAAACTTGGCATACATTACAGTGCTCCAGCTAGCCCATTTTTCAATTGCGCAGCGCCCGTGCCCCTTTTCTTACCGCCCTGCCCCCTTTTTGAGTAGAGCCCTTTTCACAAATGCTATAGTAGCTCCAATTATCCCGTTAGTGCCCTTTTTACTATTGAAATCATTATGAAAGATCGGAAGCCCTTAATCCGCTGACATAATTGAGACAAATTACGTAATATGTGATAATAGTGTTCCCGCTAGGTGTCACCATGCCCCCATTGACTGCTTAAAATATGCCGTACTGCCCTTTCATCTTCCCATGTGCCATGTCCAAGTCATATGACAACTAATTGTGTATTTGTGTAATGATCAGACGACCTGTGTATTCATAATCGGGATCTTCAAATCCAATAATTAGGAAGAGCCAAATATGGAACATCGGCAGGAGGCGGAGCTACTAAATGTCAGCCAATCAGAATTAACATTGAGAACTCGTACATTCAATGATGAAAGTGATAGAAAATACGAAGAAAAAATGTTGTCAAGCACAATTAAATCTTTTAAATAATTGTTAATTGTATTGTACAAACGAGACTCGCCATTTTAAACAGTGTTGATTTGAAGCAGACACTCACTGCATTAACTGCATTATTAACAACCACAGTTGTGTATATTTGTGTTGTAAGTGCCATAGATTTGGCTAATATTTGTGAGAAGTCTGATTCCCCAGGATCAGTTGCCAAGGACCTATTGTCCTGGATAAACGGGGGGTTGGCTCTGCCTTTGGCACTCTTCTACAAGTGTACACGTCTTGGATAACAACATTCAGTTTGTCATGTAGCTATGTGATCATAAATAAGTTAAAAAAATATTGATTGCTGATGTCCAGTTGTGTCCATGTTACAGAGACTGTGACAATCTCATCAGATGAGGAGGAGATGGGTGGTAGTGAGAGTCCGGGCACACCTCTGCAGCAGCGGTCAGCTCCGGCCACCCCTGTTTTCAACCCTGCACGATCACCCAGTCACGCTGACCAGCAGGACAGTCCAGATACACCTCTCATACCTAACATACCTATATCCACAAGGCCAGACTTGCTAAAGGGAAGAGTCGGAAAGATGGAAACTATGGTGGGTCAAGCGATATATAAAATTATAGCCATAATTTCTATAGCCATTATTAAATAGATAGTGAGAATCCATACAAACAGGGAATACATGTACTAACATCATTGATTACTTTACATTTTCTTCATTCCAATACAGGATGGATGTTCGCGGCCGGTCCGTGAGAAGTCTCCTTCGCCCACAGAGCTCATGTTGCAAGCCCGCACAGTAAGGGCTGGGTCCCTGAAGGGCTCCCCTGTGGAACCCATCCTCATCTCCAAGAATGGCCTCAACTTCTTCATTGAGAGTAAGGCTCGGGATAACACTTGAGTTTTTTTATGGTTATCATAGACTTTAAAGTAAAAGCATAGTTTCAAATTTAAAAAAATCAGAGTACAGAAATCATATAGGAGTATAAAATATCTCCATTAACGAAAAAAAAAAGTTTTTTTGAGCTTTAATAGATATTTAGTGCAGTACATGCATCAAGTCAGGTCAAGTAAACTATATGTTGTATCCCATGCCATAGTATCTGGTATGGGAGTGCATCTATGTTATTGACTAGGACTCTAAACTATTTGTGTTGTTGCAGGTGTGAAGGGTTCCCATCGGTTTACCATTCACCCTATGGAGATCCAGCAGTGTCTGGCCAGGTTTGCAGAAAAAACGAGTCTGATCTTCCTCCTCACCACCGCGGCCTGTGGTGCTCGCACTCGTAGAGACCTCGGTATTCCTGACTGGACAACCCCTAACCAGAATCCGCCTGAACCCTACTTTGAGCCAACTAGTAAAAGTAAGACATATATATATATATATATATATATATGTTACATACCTCTAGACACATGTGCGCATGTTTAAACATCTGTACACATATTCATGCATATTGATCAGATAGTGTTGAATATAGATAAAGATTATCATGTAAAATAATAAAAAGCATTAGATCACTAATAAAATCAGAAAAGTCTGTTCCCGGTCGTGAAAATGCCTTGAATTTTGCGATTATAGGTTAAAATCAGGAAAAAGCCGGGAAAAGTAATATTTAAAGTTCGAACTGTTTTGGTTACGAAACTAGTAAAAGTAAGTACTCTCGATCATCTAGATGCTTGTATCTGACACTGTTCTGTATTGAATTGACTGATCAGAGCGGCTGAATGATCGAGACTAAGAAGGTTTCCATTACCACATGCAAGCGTTTATATGTCATAGTAGCTGTGTCTGCACTGCCGTCTGCATTTAAAAGTTATTTCAAATGAGAAATTGGCCGCAGTTTGCCGGGATTCGCTTTATATACGTTGTCAGTAAGAAACAGTAAGTGGGTGCTATATACAACGATATTTTTAATCTACAGGCCCCAATTTCTCGAAACTTCTTAAGCTTAACAGGCTTAAGTCGCTTATTTCAATCATCCAAAATACATTCTAATAATGGATTTTGATGAATGCAAAATGGTTTCTTTTAATGAGCATACAGATTTTTATTATATTATTCATAAAAAATCTTAAAGAAGTAAATATAACGCATATTACAGAACAACAAAAAAGTGAGTTTAGCTTAATCCTGTTATAAGGGACTTCAGAAGTTTCGAGAAATTGGGGCCAGTATGCTAATGATCATGGATAATTAGCGATCCCTGCAGTCATGGAAAGGTATTTTAATACGTGAAATTGGCCCTGAGTTCATTAAAATAAACTTGAGATACGCTGTCAATAACATACATGAATGTTAATTGCAATGATCTTACTAGTCTGTGAAGTGCTACACAGCCTGACAAATATTTGCTATTCAAGTGTGAATTTATGAATGATGCCTTTAGACTGACATTGCTCGTATTTATAGACATTGAGAATACCACAGTTCTTTGTTCAGTAGACATCATAATAGTTTTAAACTTGTGCAAAAAAGTCACTTATTTTGCACTTTCACCCATGGATTGATGAATATTGATGTTCAGATATAGCTTAATTGCATGCTTACTGATGCAAGTAGATTTTTTTAAAGAGAGTTAAACTCTTTTAAAATGACACTGGATGTTATGAGTTCAAGTTGTTCAATAAATCTTTAAAGCTTCCCTCTCACGGATTAAACAATTTGACAACTTTTTTACTTTTGTCTTGGAACGAGCCAATTTTGGCAAAAATCCATGAAAACCAATTATTTAAGACTGCTGGCAAAAAGATAGATCACAGATATTTATATTTAAGATCAAAATTTGGTGTTTTATGCATATTTATTTAACCGTTAATTAATCGTAAAAGATAATTTTTCGAACATAAATATGAAAATCAGCGATCTGATCTTTTGTTGGTTTGCAGATATTTACGTCAAAAGTTGATCTCAGACAAAAGATGAAATAAGTTGTTAAAATAGTATGTATGAGAGTGCAGCTTTAAAAAATGTTCAGAAAGTAAGTTTTGGTTCAGAGAGTAAAACTTTAGTTAATGTGATATTTGATTATATTTACCTTAAGCATGCATTTATCCACCAATTACGAAAATTGGTATTGTACACGGAGATCAACCGGCACCAAACCATGCTGGCTGATCATGGTCCACACTGTTCTATGCACAGATAGTAGGTAAGCCTTTAAGTTTCCAAGTAGCAAATACAAATAGCCTAGACCCTGATCATGCCAGCTGATCCGTGTCTACACTGTTCACAGAGGCCAACAGTATTCAGCATGCTAAAGGTTATTCATGTTGTTTAATAAATGTCGAAGAAGTTCAGAAAGTGAAAGGTTTTGTTTTTGAGAATAAAACCCTTTGAAAATGACATTTGATGTTATTTAACAAGTTGTTTAATAAATGTTAAAAATGGCAAATCTGTTATTTCACCGAAATGTTTCGTTGTAATAACTGTGAAAAAGGTTGAGAGAAAGTCTGGAATTTGCAAAAAAAACCTGGAAAAAGTCTGGAAAAAGTCTGGAATTTTACTTGCAGAAAAATGTGGGAACCCTGTATTAATATCTGTTGCTATAAATCATGCATGTTAATATTGCATATTGAACTCTGAATGTGATGAAAACAATAACTTCTGAATTCAATATTTCCCCAAAACTTTACATCACACAATTAAATAGGATGTTGAATGAATGAGGTTAAAAGACTTTCATTAAAAAAAAAACATTTATAATTTTTTTTACATTTGATTGGGATCATATATTTTACTAGGTGAATGGGTCTGATAGTCAGACCTGTGGAAACTATAGAAAAGGCCTAGAAAGACAGCCGTGCATACTGTACATACTGGTACTACTGTTTTTCAGACATGTTCCATCAGATGGTGACCATCTTCCTGGACAAAATTGATGTGGACACACAGGTAGAGTTTCAGCGCTATATGGAGCTGTTCAAGTCCCATGGCAAACAGGGTGACGAGGGCTTCTTTATGGAGCTGTCTGAGGAGGAGGCCGAGGATGTGTTCAAACAGACCCTCCAGAATGCAGCAACTGTACCACAGGTAAACAGGAGAATGGGGGCAGGGTAAAGGAGAGAATGTGTGCTGGTGTATTATATAGCAGAGAAAACAAGTTAAGGGGAATTTGTTTAGGAGCCAGGTAGATTATCTTACAGGCTGACATGGTGTAGATTACCAGTAAAAAAAATTTGGTGCAATGTCCCCTTGCAAAAAACTGTCCATTTTTCCCGAAGTTTAATCATTTTTTCCCAGCTTGATAAATGCAGATTACATAAATGAATAAAAAAGTAATGAATTTCTTGAAATATAATCTTGATAAGACTTACTCTTTCACAGCATAATGTATGCATAACAAGTTAAAACATGTATTTCTTTTATCATATTATCTATTTTGGCCTGATTTTGCATTTTTCTCAAAGTCGACTTTTTTTCCCCAATTTGCAAGGCACAGGCGGTACCGTAAATAACTGGGTATTAGACGCACTTTTTTCCCTCAGATTTTGATGCAAAAAAATGCCTGCGTATAATACCCAGTAACAATTTTTTGAACTTTTTTTCTGAGGTCAATTTCTAGCCGAGAGTTTGTTTAGATTTATGTAGAAAGGGATGTTACTCGCGTTATATTGATCGAGTATATACGGGTTAAAACGGCACTTGAAGATCGGGATAAGGTATATCGTAAGACGTTTATAATTTCAACAAAAATATTTTTCGATTAAAGTTACGATAATTCACCTAAGAGTTCGTACACTCTAAATATTTGGACACCCATAATTATTTCCCAAATACATCAATCATAACTTTCATAGTTACCAAGTTTCACAGACGAAGATTATTGATTTTTATCTTTACAATGCCTGGCTCGATTACCTAACCGTATACACCACTGTGACAATTTAATTAGTTACTACCCATCCTAAACGATTTATTGCCTGTTGAAAAGGAAGTGTGATATATTTAATTGAGGATTAAACAAACAACAAGGGCAATCAAGGGATTAAGAAAACATCGACTTGGCATGTTTGTAAAACGATCTGCCAATAAGCTTTCAAACTTGTACCACACTTATAGACTATATGAAGCAATAATCGTACATTAATCCTGCATAGCAATGTCCATGCTCTCCATGAGATCCTCGTGGGTATAACTGTAAGTTATGTGACGTCACACAGTGTGACTCTTTGATCTGAAGCCGATAGAATGTGTTTATTCAGTTCAGTGCATGTATAAAATGGTGTTTTAATTAACTTCATGAAGGATTTACACTTATAGGCGTAATAAATAAGTTTATGACCATTGATTACTACGGATAAATTAATAAATGGTAAAAACCAAACATGAAGAAAAAAGGCAGGTTAAACAAACATGTAAATAAAATGTAAAAATGATAATTTTCTATGTATTCGGAGAGCGAAAAAAATAATTAATTTATGGTGTTTCGGCCGAACTCTTGTGAATTACGGTATTCAATATTATTTTGAATAATAAATTGAATTAAACAATAATCAAACTTACATATAAAAGACAAAGTTGGGCACTGTCAAAATATTTTTTGCATAACATAACTTTTCATTCTCGACAGTATGGTTGTATGGTTTTAAAGATAACCATCGCCATTTTCACGAAAACATTTTTTTTATCACTGTCAACAAACATGGTGGCTGAAAATGCCGAACGATTTTGACATTTTTTGTATGCGTCTTTTAACCAAAAACATAGATTAAAAGTTTTTTTCTCGGATTTTTCACAGATTTTTTCCCCTGCGTCTAATACCCCCTATCGTCTTATACCCAGTCATTTACGGTAAAAATAATTCCCCAAAAAAATCACTGATCATTGTAATGTATTATGTAAGCCTTACTCAGATGTTTCATGATAAAAGCTGACTTTATTGTTATCTGCAGGGTCAGATGCGAGTGATTGGTATGGCACAGGTTACAGATCATGGTTACAGTCAACCTGATGAAGAGAATAGTCGATCACCATCCCCACCCAAGATTGGATTTGTGGGCCCTGTAGTAAGGTTAGTAGGATCTTCTTTATAATAGTATTTTCTCAGAGTTAATAAAATTGAAAGTTTATTGTATATAAGGCCTCCAGCCCATACACAAACACAATAGCTTACAGTTATCAAACAATCATGATAGAATAGTGATAATGACATGTTATGATAACAAACTCAATCGTTAATAACTCAAGTGTTATAATGACATCTGACAAAATTTGTTGTGACTAAAAAGGAAGATTATTAGTAAATCTTATGATTAAATTAATGTGTATTCTGAAATTTCGTTTGATTTCATAGGGTATACTATATTATATAAAGTACAATATGGTGATTGTATTAAATTAAATTATAACCAATAAATGCATGTTATAGGTTGCTGACGTACCCTCCACCCCCTGAGAAGGGCGGTATCTCAATCACAAACGAAGACTTATACTGCCTACACGAAGGGGAGTTCCTTAACGATGTCATCATTGACTTCTATCTTAAGTATGAAACCTCACTTAATGTAGCTGATTTTGTATGCTGTAGTTGTACATGTAAATTGTCATATGAATTATTGTTGTAATTATACATGTTGTTAAAATGAACTGAAAAGTAATGGTGGTTTGGACATTCATATACTGTTGATTTCCATGTCAGTGATTTGTAAAAAAGTGATATTTTATCTAATGTCCGAATGTTCCTTTGAAGGTACTTGTTACTGGAGAGATTATCCCCAGAGGACAAAGCTCGAACTCACATCTTTAGCTCCTTCTTTTATAAGCGTTTGACCCAGAGGATCAGGGGAGCAGCAATAGACGATGATCCAAATCTCTCGTATGTATTGATTAAATATTGCCTTATAAAGTTTGGAAATGTCTAACAGACCCTTTTCTAGGAATTATGCGATTGACAATTTACCCCCAAAAAGATTATCATAAAAATATGGAGTATGCAAACTCTAGGAATGAATTAGGGAATTTTGTATGATTATGCCCCCCTTCGAAGAAGAGGGGTATATTGCTTTGCACAGGCATGTCGGTCGGTCAGTCCGTCGGTAGACCAAAGCTTGTCCGAGTGATAACTCAACAATCCCTGGACGTATGGTCATCAAATTTCACATGAAGGTTGGGGCTGACCAGTAGATGACCCCTATTGATATTGGGGGTCATCGGGTCAAGGTCACAGTGACCTTTAATGGTAAAATAATTTTAAAGCTTGTCCGAGTGATAACTCAACAATGCCTGCACCCATGGCCCTCAAACTTGACATGGAGGTTGGGCCTGACCAGTAGCTGACCCCTATTGTTTTTGGGGGTCATCAGGCCAAAGGTCAAGGTCACAGTGACCTTGAATGGTAAAAGGTTGTCTGAGTGATAACGTGACAATGCCTGCACCCATGGCCCTCAAACTTGACTTGGAGGTTGGGCCTGACAAGTAGTTGACCCCTATTGTTTTTGGAGGTCATCAGGCCAAAGGTCAAGGTCACAGTGACCTTGAATGGTAAAAGGTTGTCCGAGTGATAACGTGACAATGCCTGCACCCATGGCCCTCAAACTTGACTTGGAGGTTGGGCCTGACCAGTAGCTAACCCCTATTGTTTTTTGGGCTCAATGGGTCAAAGGTCAAGGTCACAGTGACCTTTAATGGTAAAAGGTTGTTCATGTGATAACTCAACAATGCCTGCACCCATGGCCCTCAAACTTGACTTGGAGGTTGGGCCTGACCAGTAGATGACCCCTATTGTTTTTTGGGGTCATTGGGCCAAAGGTCAAGGTCACAGTGACCTTGAATGGTAAAAGGTTGTCCGATTGATAACTCAACAATGCCTGCACCCATGGCCCTCAAATTTGACTTGGAGAATTGGCCTGACCAAGAGATTACCCCTATGGTTTTTGGGGGTCATCTGGCCAAAGGTCAAGGTCACAGTGACCTGGAATGGTAAAAGGTTGTCCGAGTGATAACTCAACAATGCCTGCACCCATGGCCCTCAAACTTGATTTGGAGATTGAGCCTGGCCAGAAGATTGTCCCTATTAATTTTAGGGGTCATTGGGCCAAAGGTCAAGGTCACAGTGACCTTGAATGATAAAAGGTTGTCCAAGTGATAACTCAACAATGCCTGCATCCACGGCCCTCAAACTTGACTTTGAGGTTGGGCCTGACCAGTAGATGACCCCTATTGATTTTAGGGGTCAAAGGTCATGGTCACAGTGACCTTGAAAGCAAACTCGACAATTCTTGGACCTATGGTCATCAAACTTGACATGAAGGTTGGGCCTGCCCAGTAGATGACCCCTATCGACTTTGGGGGTCATCAGGCCAAGGTCAATGTCACAGTAACCTTTAACGCAAAAAAGTTAACAAATCTTCCCCCACTGATTTCTCAACAATGCATGAACCTATGATCATTAAACTTGACATGGATGTTAAGCCTGACCAGTAGATCACCCTTATTAATTTTAGGATTCATAGAGCCAAAGGTCAAGGTAATTTTGAATGGTAAAAGGTTGTCAGAGTGATAACTCAACAATGCCTGAACCCATGGTCTTCAAACTTGACTTGGAGTTGCATCTGACTTGTAGGTGACCCCTTATGATTTAAGGGGTCATCAGGTCAAAGGTCAAGGTCACAGTGACCTTGAACGAAAAAAACTTGTCTTGTGATAACTTGCCTGCACCCATGGCCCTCAAACTTGACATTTAGGTTTCTGGTGACCAGCTGATGACTCTGGATTTTGAGTTCATAGAGTCAAAGGTCATGACGGTCATAACACACTTTATCCTCACACTTTAATGGTCATAATCTTAAAACAGCAACAAATCAGCTGTCATTTCGGTCCATGCATATTTCAATCAATTGTCCATTTAATCCTGACAACATGGCGCTCAGGGGGGGCATAATGTTTGACAAACATCTCTTGTTTGAATAATTTTGCAATTGTGAATGAGTTAGAATATCTGACCCATAGATTGCGATGAAAAAAGCCAGAATATCTGACCAACAGGATGCCTAGAAAAAAGTCAGAATATCTGACCAATAGGATGCCTAGAAAAAGGCCAGAATATCTGACATATAGGATGCCTAGAAAAAGGTCAGAATATCTGACCAATGGGCTGCCTTGAAAAAGGCCAGAAGATCTGACCAACCGGATGCCTAGAAAAAGGCCAGAATATCTGACCCACAGGATGCCTAGAAAAAGGCCAGAATATCTTACCCTGAGATGCCTAGTAAAAGGCTAAAATATCTGACCCACAGGATGCCTTGAAAGGGCTAGAATATCTGACCCACAGGATGCCTAGAAAAAGGCCAGAATATCTGACCCACAGGATGCCTAGAAAAAGGCCAGAATATCTGACCCACAGGATGCCTAGAAAAGGGCCAGAATATCTGACCCACAGGATTCCTAGAAAAGACCAGTATATCTGACCCACAGGATGCCTAGAAAAGGCCAGTATATCTGACCCACAGGATGCCTAGAAAAGGGCCAGAATATCTGACCCACAGGATGCCTAGAAAAGGGCCAGAATATCTGACCCACAGGATGCCTAGAAAAATGCCTGATAGGATTGAATTATTAGTTTAAAAAAGCAGGCATTTATTCATACATCATTGTTGTCATGCATATTTTAAACATTAATTCTTTGTTTTGAAAATAATTTTATTGCATTCCCAGATCAGTCACAGTTATTTTTCATATTAATGCTTTGATACTGTCGTTGCAGACTTCAAGTGAAGCGTCACGCCCGTGTGAAAACCTGGACAAGACATGTGGACCTGTTTAAGAAAGATTTTATAGTCATTCCCATAAATGAACAGTAAGTGTTCTGCTGTTAAGGTAGTGATTATTAAAAAAGGAAGTTTTTTGCTGTCTAAACTGTTCTATTTAATTTTGTGGTGATAAGAAAAAAAATCCAGCTTTCTGCAGAAATGTTTCTAAATTATAAACGTACTACCTGTTATCTTAAAACCTTATATCTTGCATTAACAACTACTACACATACAGCAGCTCACAAAATCAAACCCTTTTCGTTGCATAAGAAATAAAGGGTACTGTGTAACTGCATTGACATTTGCTGTTCTGTATGCTTTCAGTGCTCACTGGTTCCTGGCGATCATCTGTTTCCCAGGTCTGGAGGGTCCAGTGGAGAACCGATATGTGCCGAGTGCTGTAGGTTCGCCACCTCTTGACTTGCCCAATGTGCCCACCCCACCTCAACCCACAGACGAAAACTTGGAGGACATGGAGGAAGAAAATGAGGTACGACTGAAACACTTTTTTATGCCAAACTCTTTAAGGGGAGGGGGCATTTAAAGTTGCCCTTGTCCATCTGCATAGCGACCTACCCTATTATATTTCAATAGGAAAGTTTATTTCTGGCGGGATGATTTTGGCTCCATTTTATTGCTCTCACAGTCATTCTTTTGGATATCAACACATTGAATATGGATGAAAATAAGCAGTTGGATCTGTCAATTTTATTAAACGAGGAGCAAAAAATAACCATTGAAGCATTATTCAATCACAATAATTGGGATTTTGTTAAAATTTACAAATAAATGGATGTGAATGAACAGTCAAAACAACAGGATGTGTTACATAATAATTTAGAATATAAACATCAGCTGAGAATACATTGCCTTCGACATCAGAAGGAGCATTTTGGAAAATAATATTAGTTACAGGAAATTGAGAAACTGATGAAAATGATGTTTAAGATGGAACATGTACAGAGTGTTTATGTTCATTATGTGTGACAACACATGAACAGGCAAGGCTCGGTGTAGAGTCAACACATGAACAAAATAGAACAGTTTGCAGAATGAGATATAAAAAGTTCTGGTCAATGTTAGATCACAGTAATGCATGAAACAATCAAAAGTATTTAAAACAGAAAGCTAGACTAATGCAAGGGACAATGTTGATGTGACAGTATTCAGAATGCAAAGAGAAATAACGCCAAGATGTGTACTTGAATTGGTCTGATCGAAATACCCAAATACAGCTGGCATTACCATAATGATATAACTGTGTTATATTCACTGGAATTTTATTTTCCCTGTTGTGAGAAAAAATGCAGCTGAACTCAATAAGTTTATATGCATGCCATTTACATTATTGAAAATCTGATTTTAGATAGACCTGTCTAACATGTGCTCATGTTTACAAACAGAAGTTCATATGATCAAGCCAGTTTGTTAGCTCCTCCTACAATATTCAAATTTTGAAATCAAGACCATTTTTTAACATAAAACTATGATATATGTATTCATATTGATGGACACACTTTCAAACTACATGCCTAAATTTTTATGGGTTGTAAAAATTTGATTTAAGGTTTAAATTTTGAAAAATGCTTCCCTGATTTGAAATGCTTTAAAAGAACAGGGGAAAACACCCACCCGCCATTACCTCCCTTTGATACCCCAGTTGGGTCTTTAAGCATATTAGCCCGAGTTATCAGGAATGTTAATCAGCATTTGAAGTTGTGCACCTGGGTTTTTGTGTGTTGCTTTGCCAAATAAGTGCAAACTTATGACCCTTGAATACTTAAATAATTGCCTATAAAACTTGCAATCTTTTGCTGTTTGTACAATGTATAAGATTTGCAATTAGTAGAGGTGAGTCTATATTAATAGACCTTTTCGGCACAGTTTGAATGGTAAACACGAACAACTTGCTGTGTACAGATTACTGGAATTTTCTCAAAATATTTTTTGGCATCAACACATATATTTACATCATTAGCTTTCAAAATCACCACCAATACCATTTTGAGCATTGATAATGATGACGCTCAATTCTTCAATTCGGCTTCAAGGGAAAATCTCCTTAATCTCTACATAGTACAGTGTTCGTGTTAAATGTACAAAGTAAGGTTTATTAGTGCAATTCTCATGATTCCGAACACTTCATCCTCAGGATGGTGGTCAGCCTGCGCCAGACACAACACAGGCCATGGAGGGAGACAACACTGTGTCCTCATCTGACACAGTCACTCCAGACTCAGCCTCTAGTCAGGACAGCCAGCCGGACCCCACCCCCACACAGTCAAGCACAGATTCAGACAGGCAGGAGGAAGACCAATCCCAAGGAAATGGTTAGTCATTTCTATATTGCAGTAGTAAAACTGTGCTATGACTTGTGTATAGGACACACCCACAGATATGAAGCAGGCAAAAAATACATAAAAAATCTAAAGAAAAACTTAAAACCTCTAATACCATAGATAGGACACAGTGAAAATGTAATACAGAAGATGTTAATTAATAAATAAATCTTTTTTAATGCAGTGAACAAAATTGAACATTGTACATCTAGGTACAATCATGTACATAAATAATTTTGTGAGTGTATTGGATAAAGTTGTGTATTTCTGGAACCATAGATTGGTACATTGATATTTATATATATATCTATTGCATTGGTAAGAAAAATTATTTTAAGATTTGAAGAATGAATTCTTAGGATGCAAGTGCTGTAAATGTTTCAGAAGAAGAGAAGCCAGAAGGGGAGAAGACTGTGAGTGGAGAGGAGGAGGAGGAGGAGGGAGAGGCTGAAACAACCGCCCCCGCCAGCCAGCCAGACAAGACCGACAAGCCACCCAAACTAACACTCAGACCTGTCAAGGTATGATTACCTGCATTATTACTGTTTGTATGAAATCTTGTCCTCTTAAATTAACAGTTTTGACTTGAAGGTTGGTAAGATTTTACAGTTAGAATATAGAAATATAATAATAGAATAAATAGAAATATTTAGCCTAGTATTTTTTATAGAGAAAACGATTGCATCGTATAACCAACCCACAAAGGATTATAACATCATCGTCAATATTGAGCTCAGATTGGATTGGCATGAATTTCGGTTGGAATTGAATATTTTAAATTAGAGTAGGAATATTTTGACCAAACTTGTTATGAAGAAAGAGGTTATGGGACCTTTCATATGATTGCTTAAACGACCCCTAGGGTCAAGATTCCTGTAACTAAAAATAGAAAAGTGGTTGAAAATGAATATCATAATAAGTTAGAGTAGACATATTGCGACTAAACTTGATAAGTTGGGACAGTTTGAGGATAATTTTTATGGTAATGCTTTCTGGGACCCTAGGGTCAAGGTCAAGGTTTTAATAGAGTTTATAGAGACCTTTCATGGGAATGCATATGCCTATTGTCAAGGTCAAGGTCACTGTTTCATAAAAATAGAAAAAACATTGAAACTGAATATCTTCAGATTTTGTTGGCATATTGTGACCAAACTTGGTATATATGAAGAGTTTATGGAGACATTCCATAGGATTGCATTAAGAGCCTTAAGCTGAAGTTCTTCTGTCAATCATTGAAAACCTGGTTTTGTCCCATTTTGTGATGTTTATTGTACTTGTTTCAACTAGATGAAACACAAGTCATAATAATATCAAATGTCCAGTGACATGATGTTGATATTTTGTATTGTTATCTTTCTAGAACATTCGTGGTAAGCCATACGTGGAAGGTGATGGAACTGAGGAGGTTTTCACAGGAATCAAACAGTAAGTGAACATTCACAAAAAAGTGTATACAGGTGCCATCTCATGTACGTTCCTTTGACAAAATATGGGGAGATCAAGCAGTTCAGTTATGATGAATCTTATGTCAGTGTTACAAGTTAAATCAAGTTTTTAATTATAGAGGTATAAATAATACCTTTAAGCTATCTCCTCAATCCTTAATTATCATTTATGTAATTTATGTCTATGCTAAATGTCCTTATATACAATAAATATTGTTTTGCTTGAAAAATTGGAGAAAGTTAGTACCACTGAAATACAAATAATGTAGGATTTGACAATGCACATATAGTTATAATATTTCAAACTCTTCGTCAATGAATTTGATCATGATAGTATCAAATGATATTTCCAACTTTTTGTCAATAAATTTTATCATGATAATTGTAATAATTATGCCCCCCTTCGAAGAAGAGGGGTATACTGCTTTGCACAGGTATGTCGGTCGGTCGGTCGGTCGGTCCGTCAGTAGACCAAAGCTTGTCCGAGTGATAACTCAACAATTCCTGGACGTATGGTCATCAAACTTCACATGAAGGTTGGGCCTGACCAGTAGATGACCCCTATTGATTTTGGGGGTCATCGGGTCAAAGGTCAAGGTCACAGTGACCTTTAATTGTAAAATAATTTTAAAGCTTGTCCGAGTGATAACTCAACAATGCCTGCACCCATGGCCCTCAAACTTGACATGGAGGTTGGGCCTGACCAGTAGATGACCCCTATTGTTTTTGGGGGTCATCAGCCCAAAGGTCAAGGTCACAGTGACCTTGAATGGTAAAAGGTTGTCCGAGTGATAACGTGACAAAGCCTGCACCCATGGCCCTCAAACTTGACTTGGAGGTTGGGCCTGACCAGTAGCTGACCCCTATTGTTTTTTGGGCTCAATGGGTCAAAGGTCAAGGTCACAGTGACCTTGAATGGTAAAAGGTTGTTCGAGTGATAACTCAACAATGCCTGCACCCATGGCCCTCAAACTTGACATGGAGGTTGGGCCTGACCAGTAGATGACCCCTATTGTTTTTGGGTGTCATTGGGCCAAAGGTCAAGGTCACAGTGACCTTGAATGGTAAAAGGTTGTCCGATTGATAACTCAACAATGCCTGCACCCATGGCCCTCAAACTTGACTTGGAGAATTGGCCTGACCAGGAGATGATCCCTATGGTTTTTGGGGGTCATCTGGCCAAAGGTCAAGGTTACAGTGACCTGGAATTGTAAAAGGTTGTCCGAGTGATAACTCGACAATGCCTGCACCCATGGCCCTCAAACTTGACTTGGAGGTTGGGCCTGGCCAGAAGATGGTCCCTATTGTTTTTTGGGGTCATTGGGCCAAAGGTCAAGGTCACAGTGACCTTGAATGATAAAAGGTTATCCGAGTGATAACTTGACAATGGCTGCACCCATGGCCCTCAAACTTGATTTGGAGGTTGAGCCTGGCCAGAAGATTGTCCCTATTAATTTTAGGGGTCATTGGGCCAAAGGTCAAGGTCACAGTGACCTTGAATGATAAAAGGTTGTCCAAGTGATAACTCAACAATGCCTGCATCCATGGCCCTCAAACTTGACTTGGAGGTTGGGCCTGACCAGTAGATGACCCCTATTGATTTTAGGGGTCAAAGGTCAAGGTCACAGTGACCTTGAAAGCAAACTCAACAATTCTTGGACCTATGGTCATCAAACTTGACATGAAGGTTGGACCTGCCAAGTAGATGACCCCTATCGGTTTTGGGGGTCATCAGGGCAAGGTCAATGTCACAGTAACCTTTAATGCAAAAAAGTTAACAAATCTTCTCCCAATGATATCTCGACAATGCCTGAACCTATGATCATTAAACTTGACATGGATGTTAAGCCTGACCAGTAGATCACCCTTATTGATTTTAGGATTCATAGAGCCAAAGGTCAAGGTCACAGTGATCTTGAATGGTAAAAGGTTGTTCGAGTGATAACTCAACAATGCCTGAACCCATGGCCTTCAAACTTGACTTGGAGTTGCATCTGACTTGTAGATGACCCCTTATGATTTAAGGGGTCATCGGGTCAAAGGTCAAGGTCACAGTGACCTTGAACGAAAAAAACTTGTCTTTTGATATCTTGACAATGCCTGCACCCATGGCCCTCAAACTTGACATTTAGGTTTCTGGTGACCAGCTAATGACTCTGGATTTTGAGTTCATAGAGTCAAAGGTCATGACGGTCATAACACACTTTATCCTCACACTTTAATGGTCATAATCTTAAAACAGCAACAAATCAGCTGTCATTTCGGTCCATGCATATTTCATTCAATTGTCCATATAATCCTGACAACATGGCGCTCAGGGGGGGCATAATGTTTGACAAACATCTCTTGTTTTATGTCAATAATCAATACAATTTTTTATAATTTTCATGCTGGTACATTTCAAGTGGTTAGGCAATATATTTAATCATGATAGTTATATCACTTAAAAAAGTCACTATTTCCCAATATCATGAATTTAAAATTTAATTTATTATCACTGTATTTTCTTTGTACTAAAATGTTGCTGTTAACATTAGTTTCGATGTTTCAGACCGTGTGTGTTAATATTTGACTCACTGGCTGGGCCGTCGCGTTCCCGTATTGTCCAGACACTCAAGGATTATCTTATGGTGGAACACCAGGTCAAGAAGGAAAAAGAACTCAACAGACAGGCATTCAAAGGTTAGCACCTTCCTTGTTTTAAGTGATCAAAGTTTTATTTCAAATTGGCACAATTGTCCTTTAATTAACAGGGTGAGAGTTATTGAATACTATACAATATTTCAAAACAAATTAGAATCAGTTGAGTCTGTTCAAGAAATTAGAAATGGTTCAACAAATTTGATTGCTTGTTTTTGTTTTGCCTTGTCTAGTTATAAATGAGTTTTTCATAAATATCCTTGGAAAATCTTATTTCAGTTAAAATAATTAAAAGCAGTACCAATGGCAGTAGATAATTACAGCAATCTTAGTAATGCTGATGAATATATTTGTTTTACCTTTTCACAAAGGATGTGTCCCAAAGGTCCCCCAGCAAAACAACTTCAGCGATTGCGGAGTCTACATGCTGCAGTATGTCGAGAGCTTCTTTGAGGTAAGACAGGCATTAATCATTAATTTGCTTATTATCATTATGTTTGACTTCATGTTATAAACAGGGTAGAAATATCACTCAATTTTTGAATGAGTTGCACAATGTGTCGTTTGTGGTCCATACAGGGCAATATTTACATATGCTTAGTCATGAACATTTTTTACCATTCTATTGTATTTCAATTTTTACTCTGTAAGAAATATAGAGCAAGAAATGCTTACAGTTTACGTGGCATTTTTAAAAAATTTAAGCTTAAGCTTGTGTTTTTTGTGTGTAAAATCTAACAGAAACTAACAGTAAAACAGTATATTGTGTATTGCAGGACCCAGTGCAGGATTACAACACGCCCCTAAAGGGTCTTCATGACTGGTTTAGAGGCCCCAAAATAGACAACAAACGGGTGGAGTTACAAGATCTTGTCATAGCTTTGAAGACGAAGTATGAGACAAAAGCTGAAGGTGACAAGTCCTAACCCAGGTTGGATGGTGTGAGACAGGATTATTTATTGATGGATTGTTATCTTATGGCTTGTGCGCCGTTCAGGATCAAGTGAAAACCTGTGGGTTGATTGGTGTGGGCGGCCCTAATTAGAGGCACAGTTGGGTCTGCAGCAGGGTGGACTAGGCAGACAATATACAGACATTCTGATGTATCTCTAAGAAGAGTTGGGAGTTAGATATGAAAAGTTTGCATTGATGACTTGGGCAAGGCTGTATTAAACTTTGAAAGGAAAATTCCTTATTCCATGTTGACTTCAGTAAATCATAATTATGTTGAAATTCAAAAAAGATTTGCTGTTTTCCAAAATCATGATTTCTCCATAGTGTTGTTGGAAGAGAATCATGGATATCAATACTTCACTATTTCTGTTGTTTCACTCATCACCTTTTGTTGTTGATGTTATGATATATCCCGACAAGGTTGTTAAAGCTGTGATGAAGTTGGATGAACATTTTATGGGCTCTGCGCTGGACAGATATCTCTCCTATTTTCATATGAAGATATTTTTTTCTTGCAAAGAGCCCCTGATTTGTATCAGTCTTAATTCACAAATCATTCATACAGTGTCAAGGAAATAATTCATTCAGTGTTCATACAGTGTCATGGAAATAATTCATACAGTGTCATGGAAATAATTCATACAGTGTAAAGGGAAATAATTCATAATACAGTGTCAAGGAAATAATTAATAGTGTCAAAGAAATAATTCATACATTGGGAAGGAAATAATCCAAACAGTATCAAGGAAATAGTCCAAACAGTATCAAGGAAATAATTCATTCAGTATCAGAAAATAATTCATTGAGTGTCAAGGAAATAATTCATACATTGGCAAGGAAACCATTCATGAATTGGCAGAAAATCATTTATGCAGTGTCAATGAAATAATTCATACCGGTACACAGTTTAGGAAATAATTAAAACAATGTCATGGAAAGTTTTCATACAGTGTCAAGGAAATAATTCATACAGCGTCAAGGAAATATTTCATACAACATTGAGGCAATGCGGTGGCTATATGGTAATAGTGATTACGCCACACTTATACATAAATGAGCTTGATAGAAGCGTACATGCAGTCAGTTGGGTTAAAATGTACTAGACAGGTACATGTATTATAAACTATTCACAATAAAAGAGAGCAAAGAATCTCTTGTTTTGATGTCAGAGTAGAATTGTGCTATAAAACATCCTATGTGTTAAAAGGGATTATTAAAAATTCCTATTTTAACAGGGCATTTAAGTTTTCACTCAGCTAAAGTTTGAGGATAAAAATTATTTTTTGAATGGTAGAAGTTTTATTATAATGTGTAGCTCTTTGCAAGAGTTAGTTATGTAAATAAATTGTTACCCCCTTGTATTTTGTGACAGATGTCAGAAGCATGTTACACATCAGTCCCTGTCAGTTATTGTATTTAAATGAGCTAGAGCTACTTTTAAATGTATTTAAGTTAGGGTTATAATGTTCTTTTGAAAGTGATTCACTTTTATTAATAAATGAGAATTAAATGTACAGATGTGAGTTTGTGGTAACAAGTGTGTATCTAGATGTTGAAAGATTAGCATCAAACACAATGTACATGTATCATGTACTGGGTGGTCATTGTTTCATTGGCATCGTTCAGTGGAGAAGTATTTGTAATGTATGAATTGTACATGATATTGTACAGCGAAATGATTTCATTGAAATATAGTCTGTTACTCTTTTATGTGTTGTTAGTGGTTATGACAGCCCCGCAAACAAAGCTGAAGAGTATACACTCTAGTCAACTGTATGGTTGGCTGGGCAGGCTGGTGATCCATTGGTTCAAGTATGCGAAGCAAACTACTCCTACAGACTGAGATATCACTGATACTTGGTACACAATAGCACCATGATAAAAGTGGTGACCGGCATACTTTTCATAAAATACAGCCTTCTCGTTTTCGAGTTGTGTCCTTTAATATGATTTTATATATTTAGAGGTTATGGAGCGAACTACTCCCAGTTTTAGAGATATAACTCATATACTTGGTAAACAGTTTTACCCTGATTTATTGCAGCACCATACATATACATATTAATGTAATCCTTGGCATACATATTATTCTGTCTCAGTTATGTCCTTAACTGACTTTTAACATTATCCCCATGATGTACAGTAGTAATAACACCTGATTGGCTTTTTCCTAATCTGTGCCCACTCACCAAGTACCTGTGACAAAGCTGCCTGTGTCTGGGAAGGGAACTCTGAACTAATCTGTTTCTGGAGTATGTCCAATCGATGCTCTATTGGGTTTAAGACGGATGAGCGAGCTGGTCAGTTCATTCGCTCAATATCCTCACGTTCAAGCTGAGTATTGATGACCAGAACATGGTGTTGGTGAGTGTTATCATCCATAAAAACAAAGTTGTTGCCTATAGCACCAGCATATGGCCTCACAAATTCATCTAAGAATTTTACAAATTCATCTAAGAATTTGTTGCGATAAACACTGGTTAAAGAACCATCATTGAGCACATACAGGTTTTTAGATCCATCACAAGACACACCACTTCTGACCACTTCAGAAAAACCACCTAACTTATCATGTTCAATGACATAAAAATCCTTGAACTGCTTGTTTTTCCTGTTTCCATACACATTTCCAACAGTCATAGATTTCCACACAGAATTTAGACTCGTATGTGAAAATTGTCTGGGAAGTGTAATATTTTTTTGTGACCATGGGAAAATTCAAACCTTAGTCTTCAGTGATTTGGGGTCAAAGGTGGACAAACAGCAGGGTTGCTAGCTTGAATATATGCTGCATGAATATAATTTCTAAGGCTTTGCCCACAAATGCGTACTCCAGACGCCTCCCAAAATAGTGCATTTAATGTTTTTGCAGATTAGAACCTGCCTCGTTTGGCAGTATTTACAATGTAACGGATCGTTATCTTCTGCAAAGGTCCAGTTCAGAGATGTTCTACAACAGAGCTCTTTGCCATGTATTTTTGCCATCACTGACAAATAAATGTATGGCTTTTGTTATCCCCCGCCGAATCGAAAATTTGGAAAGGGGATATTGTTTTGGCGTTGTCCGGTACCATATCTTGATAGGCATTGATCAGAAAATGTTCAAACTTGGTCAGAATGTTCCCCTTGATCATATCTCGACCACTTTTAAAAGTGGGTCACATGGGGTCAAAAACTAGGTCAAATCTTAGAAAAATCTTTGAAACATACTAGAGGCATTATACATGGTCAAATATTCATGAAACTTAATCAGAATGTTTTGCTTGATAAACTCTTGGTCGGAAATAAAACTGGGTCACATATGATAAAAAATTAGGTCACTAGGTCAAATCTTAAAAAAATATTGTCCGAAACCATTTCATGGTAATGATTGGTCAAGTAATGTTCAAAATTGGTCATGTGGTACCCCTTGATGAAATATGGACCGCTTGTAAAAGTGGGGCATGTGAGGTCAAAAATTAGGTCACTAGGTCAAATTTTAGAAAACTCTTTGAAACACATTAGAGGCAATATGTATGGTCTTATATTCATGAAACTTGATCAGAATGTTTTCCTTGATGAACTCTTGGACATGTTTTAAACTGGGTCACATGTGATAAGAAATTAGGACACTAGGTCAAATCTTTCAAAAATCTTGTCCAAAACTATTTTATGGTGGTGATTGGTTTGATTAAGTTCAAACATGGTCAGAATGTTTTCTTAGGTTATATTTCGACTGCGTTTTAAAAGAGGGTCATATGGGTCAAAAACTAGGTCACTACAGTACACTCAACGAGTCAAACCCACTTTCCTCGCTCACTCCGAGGGATAAAGTCGATGATTGCGGGTTTCCTCCGAGGGTAAAACTGTTGCCCTCGCTAAAATCCCCCCAAGTTCCTTCGAGTGGCTGGCTTACCGCCGAGTTTAATATGAACGATAGCGTTGAGAATCGTCCGATTTTATGATCCCGCGGCGGAACTCTGAGTCTAATCAGATAAGCAAGAAATCATTCTTGTTTAGAAGTTATTTATTCTTATGCTTATCATCAGCTTATGCACATTGTTAAGCGTAAAAGATTCTTACATGTACCAACGTTTAATTTGTATTAATGTCCGTAAACGCCAATTGAATATTGTCTTGAATAATAAACATTGAATCATTAAAGTATTGCCACTAATTTTATTGCATCATAAAGCAGCCGACTATTTACACGATTCTGAACCATGACCTCTGACATCAAGGGTGTGATCAATACAATGTAGAATATACTATTTATTAGTGGTGGTTAAAAATAGCTAGGAATTTTCCACAGAAAACGAGGCCATAGGTCATATCTAACAGAAATCTTGGGAACACTCTAGAGGCAATACATCTGCTCTAATTTCCATGAATCTTAATCAGAATGCCTCGATGAAATCTTGGAATAGTTTGAAACTAGTAGGTCATGTGGGGTCAAAAGTGAGGTCACTGAGTCAAATCTTAAAAAAACCTTGTGGACACTCTAGAGGCTATATTTTTTGCATATATCTGGACCAATCTTCATGAAACTTGATCAGAATGTTTGCCTTGATGAAATCTTAGATTAGTTTGGAATTGGGTAACATGGAGTCATAAACTAGGTTTCTTGGTCAATTCTAAATGTTACATTAGATTATTTTAATTTTTTTCAAACAGTTGCAGTCAAACTCAAACTCATATATATATATATATTTCATCAACAAATGATTTCCATTCCTTGACTTAGCCCAGTCAGGCGGGGGATATCAATTCAACGAATTTGCTTGTTATACTGACGTCCGCCGTAACGTCAAGTCATAAACCTCCCAACGACTTGATCCATTTCATCCACTGGTTAAAGTCTTGAACAGGAATTTTTAGTCTAAAACACTTCAGATGAAATTTTTATTAAAAAATCAATGCTAATAAAAATCAACATGTAAGAATTGACAATACCGTAGTCTGAAACAAGAACCTTCTTAATTTACTGTATATTGTGGGGTATACCTGTTGAATTCGTTTATGCAAAAAGAAAAAAATAGATCACTGTCGTCTATCTTTTTTTATGGGTTTAAACATCTAATTTTTTTTATGGGTTTAAACTTGTGGTCCTTCTCTGTTTCTGAAGAGTATAAGAAAGTTTGCAAAATTACATTGTTAAGCTAAAAATTGAATCGGATAAAGATTCAAACTATTTTATAAGATTGCAAGTTGTTTTATGTGTCGCCTGAAAAATTGACATACAGGTTTTACTTTTGGCATCGGCAAAACCTTATGCAGACAATAACTTTAGTTTTATGACCCAATAAAGATTCGACTTGATGACAGTGTTTGTGGGCATAATGTCTTGGTCAAGTTCCATTGTGGGGTAACTCCAGAAGTAGGTTAATAACTTGTGCTTGTGTTTCTTACCCAAACAGGATGAAAGTTGTCCACCATGTTTCTGTGCATGCTGTCTTGGTCAAGTGCAATGTCTGAATACATTGCCCAAGATGCTGGAGATTTATGCCCTATTCACCTTAAAAATTAAAAGGTTTATATTTTGCGCAGACAATGACAGTATTTATTATCCAATCATTTTGCAACTTGGTGACTGTGTCTGTAGACATAATGTCAAGTTTAATCATGATCAAGGAAATCGGTTACACTAGAGTAATGCACGTTTCACATTAAAATACAGTTTGGTTACTCGGTGATTGGGTATAAAGATCGGACAAAGATCTAAATTGACTGCGAGTTTTGCTCGGTTTACATTAAAACTTGGTATTATCTTTAGTTTGACTATGTTGGGTGCTCCAAACAGGGGGTACATTAAAGGCTACAATTCTTCTTTCAGAAGTTTAAAAGTGTAGGTGTGGTTTATTTCTCTAAGATAAAATGATGTGTTGAAAAACATTCTTTGTACATGAAGAACACTTAAGACAAACACAATGTTTTTTACAGTTATGATCCTTCTGCCTGTGAACAAAGTAGTTTCCTGTCATCACTTGTAATCTTGGTATTCCTTGCCTGTGTTTTTCTGTGATGGGAAATATTAATGTCTTATACAGTAATGTTTGATTGTTCCACAAGGTGCAAACACCGGTAAACTTCTGGAACAGAGGGGGCTGTTTTCCCATTGTTAGATTAACAGCTGTTTATAGCTGTGCTTGGTACTTGCAGGACACCAATTTTGGTACAATAATCTTGTGGTGAATCCTATGCCTAAGACCTCCCATTCTGTCAAACCTTCCTACAAAGAAAAAAAGATCATTAAACACAATATACATGTACAATGCTAATTTGTTTATGTAGACTGGCAGATGCAATTGCATCGTAAATACAACAATAAGCAAAAAATAACAGACACAAAATATCTGAACAAATATCTCAAATACAAATCAAGAGTGAAGAAGAGGAATTGTTTTTGCCCCAACAATTTGGGAATGTAAGGATTTCATTATAAAAGCAGATAATTGAGTAGGAGAAATGTAAATCTGCAAGTAAATTTTTTTACCCTTGGTTCACGGGTCTGTGTCTCAGCAACCCACTACAACTCATGGAGTTGCCTCACCTCAAAAAGACACCCCCCTCACCTCTGGGACCCTCGGCACCTCTGGTTTCATACCCAACAATGAACAGACCTGAAGCATATCATCATTGGATTAACAGGACTATCAGCTTCATACCCAACAACAAGTCCCCAGGATGTCATAATTATATTTTAAGTATCCATCGGTTATAATGTTTATCCATATTTGACCATTCTTTACCTTTTGAAAAATGTGAAACTCTTGGGGTATCTGTTTGGAGTATATGATACATACACTGTTCAATAGCAATTAAATTCAGTGCTATTCAAACTGAAATAATTTTGAGAATGAAGTGTAATTAACATTGCCATTAATTTCCCAAGAATTAGATGCAACATGTAATAACCTGTGTTAACTTGATAATTGTTTTATTTTCGAATGTGTTTAGGAGCATTTGTTATTTTTAAAATTAAAAGTAACACATTTTCCAAAAAATATTGTAGGCACAGGCCTACAATGCCTTCGTAAAACTACAATGCCTTCATAAAGACTAGTGACTATAGACCTCTCAATGTTGTTTTGTCACAAGTTTCTACAAGACTGCAGTGCTGGCTACCTGCTTGAATTTGGTTCGTACAGCTTCAAGTTGAACCTGAAGGTCGGGATTCTGTGGGTCAGTGAGGGGAAACTCCTTGGATACTGTCAACATCTTCTCTAGAGCTGATATAACCCTGGAATGATGATGGTAGGAAACATGTGTATCAATAACATTTAATATATTTAAAAATTCATTCACTCTGACATTCCAATTTGAGGTAAACATCTGCTACTTGGTATTTTCACCCAGCTGTTGAGCTAATAAGCAGTGATCAATACGGCATGAAGTGAGAATGGACAGGTAGGGGTGAAACTGGTCTAGTGGAATAGGTGTGTATCTCTCACCCAGCTATCGTTACAATCGAGCTGAAAAAAATAAGTATAAACCAAGCAGAAAAGAATTTGGCTTGTGCTTGAAAATTGAATTTATTATAGTACCATACATAAAGGATGCTTCTTTAAAATGTGCAAGCCCTTGTTGTCATGATCAACAGTTTTAATCTTAAACAGAGATTTCAACTGTAAAATTTAGCATGGGAAAACAAACTCGCAAATTGCAATTTTTTTAAAAGTATGTATGACTTGTATACATCATTAACATAAAAATTTTTAGAGAAAAGTGACATTATAGCATGACCCTTCTTGTATCATGTAATCCAGTATTACAATTCTGTTAATGACTTTTACTAATATGTGTACAACAGGATTGGTAGATTTCTGAATTTAACAAATTTCCTTTTTTAATGTTCCTGAGCAGAACTGTCATAACATTTACCTGTCCTATCAATCTAACTGCTTCATACCTTGGTTTAGAATCCTCTCCTTTCTTCATTTCTTCCAACAGTGACTGAGCAAACCCAGCATAAAATCCAACCTAAAATAGGGAAAAAATGATATTCATTCAGAAACATTTAACTTCTGTAAGATTTGTTGCATCTTATGTTTCCAACATGCATCCACAGGTATCCTGCTTTAACAGGTGAATATCCATATTGAAAATTAGAGTAACGTCTGATGACATGTACCTCTGACCCAATGGCAGCCCCTTTCTCCCAGCCCAGTCGGTTCCCCTCTAGTTCTCCCTGCCGGGAACCGACCTCCACACCCTCCTTATACCCCTCGGCCTGGCTACTGAAATAAAGAGACGTAATATTGAAGAATATACCTAGTCAATTGAATTTGATATTAAGCTAGCACTGTAAATTTAAAATATTTTCTTTTAAAAACCCCTGCTTCGGCATGTTGGAGTTCTCCATGTGTCCTTACAGTTCAACTGTAACAGTTGTAAATGCTTAATCAAAACTGTACAGTATTTCAACTCAACAATTATTTTCTTCCATGTATTGTCACGGCCACTAGTGGTGAAATGTGTATTGTCACCATCTGTTCCTGAACACTCGCCATGACTACCAGTCAAGTTCTGCCTTTTCAAGGAATGTCGGAGACTTCGTACCACTTCAATATCGTACCACTCTTGGAGACATCGTACCACATATGCACTATATATAAGGGTTTTCTAAGGCGATAAGTAGGTGCTAATTAGGTGCTAACATGGTCGTTAAAGGAGACAATTGGGATACTTGAGCTTAAGAATGGTGTGAAAAACAGGTATAACAAGTGTTATACGATTATGTAGATTTATTCAAGTTCATGGAAAATTTTCAAATTATAGCACAAATAATCATACAAACCAAACATTAAAACAGCACATTACATATACAATAATGAAATGCAAATACAAAACTTAGATACATAGATAGATGGATGATTTATTATCTTATTTACATAAGCACACAAGAAGTTAAAACGGCAAATGATCATGAATACAAACAGACATCACATTACAAAAAACAATAACGAATAGAAATAAGAACATAAACTAATGGATTTTAAATCATTAAACAATGAATATCACTACATTGATTTAGCACATTAAAACACGATACTCAGTAGCACAGTCACTTATGGTTTCATTCACATGTTATTCATCCTCGTTGTAATTCTCCGCTGATGTTGCTATGGGTCCTAGTCTGATGATGTGGCAGGCTTGATGTAGTTTCTCGTGAGTTGACCTGTATTTCTTCCTGTGCAGGCGTTGTAAGATGTTGGCTGAGACCAGCCGTGCCTGGATGTCCATGTACTGGGCCTCTCCATACAGGAGAGGTACAAGAACGTAGAAGGGGAGCTGTGCTCCTCCAGCTCTAGTGTTAAGGCGGCGGTGCCATCATTCCACATCATTGTTTGTTCTAACTGTCTCCATGTAGACAGACCAATTTTCTGGGCGCCATAGCGTGCCTTCTACCCATGTTTTTCCGATGTAGTCTACCAGGTCCAATATACGCTCACTCTCCGACTTCACAGCCGGCTCCCTTAGTGTAAGGAAGGCAGGCCTCACATGCTTGGCGGGTAGGTAGGGAAGAGCTAGCAGCTTCCTGACAAAGTGATATACTCCTCCCTTCTGAGTATAGGCTGGTGCCAGTCCCAGACGTGTCACCTTCCGGTATACCCACTGAGACCAGTGGAAGCTGAAGCCCTTCACAACAGTGTTGGGAACTACTTCCCGGACTGCTTGCCATGCCGCAGCTTCAAAATCTAGCATGAACCACTCAACAATTGGATCACCAAGCCATTCCCTCACCGCACGTAAGACAGCTACGTAGTCCTGTTTTGTCCTCCGTGTCATGAGGACAAACAGGAGGGGGACCTGCTTAACGTTCTCCCTGCTTCGAACAAAAGAGTGGATCAACATCAACTGGAAAAATGGACGACGCACAACTTTAAATGTGCCATCCATAAACCAGTGACGTGCCACACAGAGATGCTGGAGCTGTGTCTGTGTGGTGAAGAGTAGATAATGCTGCTCTCCTACACGGACATCATCTACTAGGAATTCATCGGCGTTGATGAATTCCTTATTTAACGCAAATGAGAGCTCGTCATCTTTCGGTTCTGCCGGTCGTAGTTTCTGGCGATGGAGGTTGGCTGCCTGGGCGACGTTCTCAGGATTGGGAGGGTTTGGTCCATCCGTTTGCATGAACTCGACCATGGCGTCCTCGACGATCTTGGAGGCGGGTAGGTGGAGACACTCTCTAGCGACCTGCTTTGCTTTAGCATTCACCTTCATTCCCACTCCCGGATATTTAAAGTTTATTTTGTTTTCACTAAATGAACCATTCAAACAATTACCAAAATACAAACATTGTTCAGAACTTGAACTAGCATACTATATTTCGTATTTATATATATATATCTATTCTCTCAATTGTCTATACATTTCTAAACACAAAAATTATCAAAAACTTATATAACTATACAATATATATATCCGGTACGATCTCTCCAGCCGAATGGTACGAAGTCTCCTGGTACGAAATTGAATTGGTACGAAGTCTCCGTAATTCTTTTCAAGTATTAACACATGGTGATCAGAGTTCTAGCAAGAGGCACAGGTTTATAAGAAGAGATCAGTATCAACAGCACCATTAAGAACAGTATTTTACATGCAAAACCAGAGTTTTCAAGTTCAATAATAAAGGGCCATAATTTGCATTTTATGTAAAACAGACTTATCTTACTTGATTGAAGTCTATATAGATACAGTATGTTAATAAATTTGTGTCATTATTCAGAAGGAAATGATCAACTGACAAGGCAAACATGATTTTTAGACAAGCTGGAAATGGTGTGATTAAACATGTCATACATCTCTTCAGACATTGTGATTGTATGAAATATATCATCGTTTTCTTCTGTCATGTTTGTTCGGTTTCTTTCGGGTTCTATCGCACGAGTGCGAAAGCACACTGACACCGGACAGGTCAGCGGCGTTAAGATAAAAATCTACTCCGAGGAAAATAATTAATTTCTAACACATTTTAATGAAATTTATGGGGTTAACTCAATGGTAATATGCCAGCTGGAAGGCGAATATTGTCAAGGCTACAAACTGGTCCCACCTTTCAGCCAGGACCGCACAAATCACTATGTGCTGGGTAAGAAAATGGAAACTATGAACATGATATTATTCCGGACAGAGTGGCTCGAATTTTAGAAATAAAATGTTATTGACTATAAATGATTTGTAACTATGATCGAATTAATTATTCATCATTCCATCCACAAAACATAATTAACTTTGCAATATATGAATGTGTACCTGATACATGTAGCTATACAAGACTAAAATGTGGAAACAAGTAATTCTAAGAATTGTAATTCAGTGATCAAACAATAGACTCCACCACAGTATGGTGTAGTGTGAGAGAGTCTATTGTATGAACACTGAATTTG
The DNA here is from genome assembly GCF_026914265.1 of Mya arenaria. NCBI lineage: Eukaryota > Metazoa > Mollusca > Bivalvia > Myida > Myidae > Mya > Mya arenaria. The sequence goes on along the minus strand of NC_069127.1, from coordinate 13,826,546 downwards.
CACAAAAAACTTATATGTAACAACAAACTGGTTGTACTTAAAAGACTGTTCAAGTTGACATATGTGTCACCCTCAGGCATATGCTATATATCGTTTAGCTCCTGCCTGGTAACAACTATTCAAATAAGCTGCGTGTGAATGCACATTCTTTTGGTATGCTGAAAAAATACAGCAAATGCATAGTTCTTTTGGACGGCGCATATGTGAACCACAGTCGATCGTCACATAGCTTGGTCACTAACATATATATGGCTCTTCAGTCCTTAGATATTGTTTAAAAAAACACAACTAAATATGGCCCTTCAGTCCATTGATATTGTTTAAAAATTAACACAAAAATAACTAAAATTGATAAAATGACATTTCAATAAATTTCTAAGAGTATAACTTGAAAAAGATCATTATATATATATTTTTATATTTTTTAAAAGGGATCATAATTGGCACCCTCAGATCTGGAGTCTAACATGCATTCCTTTCGGCAATTGCCACCAATGCTCCTTAAAAGTTTTCTCACTGAGATCATACCTGAATACACATTACAACACAATACTGATTTGCCTAAAAGTATAACACTGCGATGGTTTTAATCTGCCTTAAATATGAGAACAAATAAGATTGTGAATTATTCTGACTTTTTATTGGCACACATCACAAATTTAAATAATTTTATTCACAATCTTTGAAAATCAGAATCCCAAATTGTTTTTGGACCTAAAAGTCATAAGATTGTGAGTTCAAATTATGGAATCCAAAAAAAATGCAGACTGAAATAAACATTTTCAGACACAGTGACGATCGGGACGCAAACTTAATTCCTCTGGCCACGATGGCAGTCCTACCAAAACATGCCCATATTCCAGAAATCCAAGGAGACACGAACATCTCATTTGAGGCTATGCTTTATGTGTTTGGATTTATTGTAATGTGCCTGCAGTACATTAACTTGTATAAGACTGTCTGGTGGCTCCCAAACTCACATGCTAACTATGCCTTGGTAAGTATGAACATGTTGAGAAAATTGTTACTTTAAATTAAGCCAAGTCAGTATTTTTTTATTGTTGGATGTCATTGGCACAAGTTGACAACATACAGATGATCATAAGCTATTACTATATATTTTCAATAACTTCCAAATAAAACTATTATTATCCTCTCATTTTGCATTTAAAGGATGTTCGAAATATTAATTGAGTTTTTTTTATAAATTTTCTGTTTAAATAAGTATTACAAGTAAATCAGTTTTTTGACAGCTAAATATTGTTAGTGTTTTTTAACCTGGTGTATTGTTTCAGAATTTCTACCTGATTGATCCCTATCTGGTGGCATTTCTGTGTGTGCTGATGAGTAGAAGATTACTGTGGTGTTTTGTGCAAGAGGTAAACATAAAGGTTGACTAATATGTGAATTTTTCTACGAACCAATTCTTAATTATTTTTTGTATCTTAAAAGGAAAAAAAGAAGTTTTACTACAAATACAAAATATTGGTTTCTTTAGCTCTGAAACATTATGAAATTAAAAAAAAAAGAGGAGAAGTTTGTTAAATATATACAATTCATTATATTTGGTTTTGATATCAATAAGTCTGGTTGCATATATGTGAAACTATGATTGAATGTATTATTTTGAATTATAAAAAATGACTGTATGTTATTTTTGTCACTTGCAGATATATGGACCTCGGTCAGGTCGGGGGTTGCTGTACATGCTGGTTCAAGCGTGCAAGGTGACGCTGGTCTCGCTGGCAGTCATCAGTCTCTTCTTCACAGTGTTCCACGTACTCAGAAATCACTCACTTCTTTACTGCCTCTTCCTGTGCTGTCCGTACGTGCATCACTTATTATATCAGAATTGTAAATCAATGATTGTCAATTAAAGGATGTTTTTGTTATAGGTTGACCACTTGGCTTATGGCTCGAAAAGGATAAAGCATTATATTATGTATAATTTATAAAATATTATATATTTCTGGTACTGATATTGCACTCAGTACTGTATTCACCTTGGTCTGAGAATTTTTTTGGAAATGTTTCATAATGAATACTATGAATTTTCTAAATGAATATTAAAATGGTCTAGTTATTATTTCTTGCTTTCTTTTTGCAGGATAGTCACTTATATATTCCTGTTTGGACCAACAGTTAAGCCTCTTTATTTGAAGTCCTTAAACTGGCCTTCTTCTGTAGCCGAGAAATATTCACCCAAGCACAAGCCCGGAGTTGATCGGGAGCAAGTGCTGTACCACAATTGTGTCATGTCTCCTGAGGTGATACGTGACGAGGTCGAAAATCTCAAGGTCGATTTCAACAACAGGGTCAAACAGATCCTCTTCAACTCCATGCTCACTTCTTACTACATGACGTTTGTTCCCCTTTGTTTTGCCCAGGTAAGCGTCTGTTCCATTATGATAATAATATCCTTAATATATTCAATTCAATATTGTCTTTATTTTACGATCCTGCATCATCAGTACATAACTGTATAAACATGAGATTAGTATAAACCAGAATGAATTAAACTTTATTTATTTTACAACAGTTGTGAAGAAAGTTATATTATTTAAGTTATGCATATCACTCTCGTTGACACAATGTGATCTTGTGTTGTGGAGGTAACTGGAATGCCTTGAGAAAACCCACTTGTCCGGCTTGATGACTTCCAACCAAACTCACATACGCCCAGGATGGGAATTGAACCTGGGACCCCTGTTGAGCAGCAAATGTGCTTACCACTGTGCAAACAGACAAACTGAATACTTAACTGAAGCAGTTGTAAAATATATCATAAATAAAGCTGAAGACATACAGAAAACTAATGATATGTGTTTAAAGCAGACAGATACACTGTACGATAAGATAAACACCTGACTGTTGCATATTCTGAATAATTTAGTTCATAAAAGCTTTGCATGAGGTAGCATGTTCATGCTCTTTCATTCACACTTTTTTCAAAACATCGAGTATAAATGACACGGCCCTTTTGTGCAAAGACAAAGATATTATGTTGTACAGAAAAGAATGATTTTGCTAGTTTTATGTGTGATTGCATTATGTGTTAATACTGACTGATATGCGTACTAACGTTTGTCAGCACATACAGAATAACTGTGACACATGTTGGGTAAGAGCAATATTGTGGTTTTGTTTGCTCTTTTTGCATGATGAGCTTGACTTATGTATGTGGTATTGTGCAATTGTGAAGTAATATATACCTCGGTCTATATTAAAAACCATCTCAGGCATACATGCCATATCCCCCGGCGGGGATAAAAATCCTCCAGAATTTCGACCCATCCCCTGGTCCCCCGCTGGGGGATCCATATCCCCTGGAATTTAAAAAAATAAAAAATAAAAAATTCAAAACTTGCTTAAGGTTGACAGTGAAAAGCTTTAATAATATTATAAGGTTGAAATTCCATGAAGGACCATGATAACTAAGTCAAAAAATAATTGGAATTTGAGTGTATTTCTGTATTTATTCTTATATTATAAATGCAGATATTGCGCAAATTTTCGTCGCGTAAAAATCCCCTGGTGTAAAATCAAAATCCCCTGGAATTCAGACTAAAATCCCCTGGGAAGCCTCTCAGAAATATGGCATGTATGCTCAGATCTAAACAGGGTTTATTTTGAAAGTTTGGACTACTGGGCCTTTCCCTGTAGTTCTCATTGTTAACAGATAGAATGGAATGGAATCACTGAGAGGTGTAACCTACATAAGGATAAGTATTATATTGAATATGACCCCTGGGAAAGAGTTACAAGCTTTGTTCCAGTAGCAGATTAAATTCGTATTGATTAACCATAATTATTCAGCAGTCATATTTCAGAAGGAGAAATGTCAGAAAAATACTTGTGTTTAAAGTCAACACAGCCATCAATCCTTAATTAACCACAAGCAGTTGTTCCAACAAAGAACTTTAGGATAGACTGTTTCTGGTTTCTGACTTAATTTACTTTCATTTTGAAACTGATAAAGAAACAGGATTGAAAAACATAAATTAATTATGGAATTTACAAAATGAGAATGATTTTTTTGTTGTGGGGGGAGGGGGGGGGGGGTAAAATCATTTTGACATATACATTCCTATATTTGGGTGTTTTCACAACATTTTATCTACTAGTTTGGGTTATACCTTTGATTTAGCACGGAACATACTGCTGGAAATGTTAATATATTTTATAACGCTTTTTATACTACATTATTGCATGTTTTTTTGTCTTTATTACTGATTTATTAGAACTGGAAAGAGAACCACAGTGTCTATAATCAGGTAATTTTGTGTGCAAAAGTACTTTGTTAGGACTACATTTGTTAAAGAGGTGTTTGTTGACTCCAGCAAATTTTGCTTACACCATTATATAAATGAAGTCCTCCCATTTTTAAGACAAGATTTATTATTAATAAAACTTCAGCAAAATATCTCTATCTCAATGGAAACCAAATAATGCATAGTTGAACATTTTTATCTTTATATCAAGAAATGATTTTAAATGAATATTTATTGTCCAGCCCGCTAGCACGCACCTGGCCCAAATGTAAGCTATGAGAAGACAGCTTGTCACATACAAGACCTAAGTCTGTAGGTCAAGGTCACACTCGAGGGTCGTTGGGCAAAATGCCTTGTATACTGGCTTGTCCTGGCTGTTACTTGGCCATGCATCGGGGGATTTCAGAATAACTTTGCCCCAATGATCATTTTGGAAGACTGCCTGCTACATAGAGCCCTATCACATGAAAGACCCTTGTCTAAAGGTCACAGGCCAAGGGTTATTGGTCAAAATCCCTTGTATTTTGGCCTGACCAGGCTGTACCGTAACTTAACATAAATAATCACCATGAGACATGATGCTTGGGTACAAGAACCATGTCTGTAGATGAAAGGTTAGGGTCAACTCAGGGATCATTTTTCAGATATTTAATTAGCATGCCTTTTCAACGTTAAAGCGCAATCTTTCACAGAACTGACATTAGCAGGCTCTGTATTATTGGTGTGTCTATGACATCCATCTAGTTGTTACTGTAATATGCATTTACTGGTAGAGACAGACGATATCTTGCTCATGTTTTTACTGAAAAAGAAATAGTACTGTTTGCAAAATTAACTTAGTGTTTAAATATTATTTAAGCATTGAATGATTGTAGCTTTTATGACGCTCCAATTGTAGCTTTATGTTTCACTCATAAGAAAGGCCTGGTACAGACAAAAAATACCATCTGTTCAGTGCAAAATGTTTAGGCGCATGCTTCGTTTAACTGATTGGCAAGCACTTTTCATTAAGTATATTAATTTTGCAAACAGTAGTATAACACCAAATTTTAAACATTATCTTTGCTGTTTTATTTATAGCTGTTTTTTTATATTTCCTTTCATCTCAAACTATTTTGCTAAAGGCCAAACTACTGTGAACACTGCAGTGTCAAAAGTTGTGGCCCTTGCATTGCACAAAATTAACAAACTCTTTTTAACAATTGTCCATTCTTGTAACTATATACAAATCTCCAAATAATAATATATATAAATAATTTAATAATACATTGACATTGTATATGATTTGAACAATAATATTAAACAACAATTTTAAGACATTAATTGACCTTACTTAATACACCAGAGTTATAACCCTTGAATTTTCTGTAATTGTCTGCCATGTACTAACCAACTTTTTGAGAGGTATATATGTAATGTGCGGCCTCGCTGTAATTTTGTATTATATTGCTTTATTATATTGAATTGTATTAAATCTTTTCTCTGGCCATACTGTAATGTATATGAGTGTTGTTTGCTTTTCTGTTGTAAATTTTAAGCATTCTTAATATGTTAACAAAAGAAGTATACTTATAACAACATGTTTTGCTTCTCTTGTTCATGTACTTTTGTTCATAAATATTTATTAGGCTTTCAATCTGTTTGGTTCTGTTAGTCTCTCTATGCATTTTAGACCCGCAAATGTTAATTGATAATTTTGGAAAAAAACACATAATAAACTGTGTTACATAGCGATTAAATTTCTTAAACAATCATTGTTATTCTTGGCATATTATTGTCATACTAAGTTCTATATGCATTTCTAGTTATTATGAAACACCCCACCATGTCTATGATTATGATGGCTTTTCTTTCTAGCATATGAAGTAGCTGTTTAACTTGAACACTTATTGTCCCTTTTTTACAGTATTCCATTTGCATGGGGAAATGGTACATTTAATTAAACTTGTATGACAACAGCGAAACTGGCAAATAGTAAAAAAGAAATGAAATAGAATTGACGTTTGAGCCTTGTGCATGTACAGTGCATATGATGACTGAGTTTTTTTCTCGCCAATGTTTGTATATTAACGCAATTTGACTCAAGTTTGACACTGTACACTTCAGAACACGCTGTACTATGACACGTGGTGGGTGGGGCAGCATGTTTTTCTCACATGGCTGAGCGCCTTCCTGATGCTATGTGCCCACTTCCTGCCTCCACGATATCTTGACCTCATGCACCGCTGTTCACAGCACTTGGGACGCTGGCAGAAGGTCGAAGGCAGGCATGCGCATGTCCCGTATAATGCGTAAGTCATGTCTGGTTGTTTTCTGATTGAAAAATTGTCGTTTTTGGTGTTAATGTTTTATGTCAAATGCATTTTGTAACTTAGTGCATCAAGCTTTCATTGTAGTACACATGTATACAGGGAAGAATATCAATCATACTTAATGAAATGTCCTAAACTATAAGAATTTATTGTATGCAATGAATTTCATCTCATAAAGAACTTTCTATATTTTATATAAAAAATGAGAGTATAAGAAGTACTGGTTCCATATTCACTAGTGTCTTGAGTCTGAGATTTGACCCAGAAAACTAAATTCTTAATTTTTCAAAATATCTATGACTTATTTTGACAAAAGATGTGTGCCTTATTTTTGGGCAAATAATGTGTAACAGATACATAATTTTTACCATCTTTGCATAATAGCATTTTTACAATAAAATTAAAATTGAGCTTTGTGAGTCTGAGGATGTTAGTTTATACTGACCCTGATCTCATGTCTGCTGACTTTATTTCAGGTGGTCGGAGCTTCAGGTTTGGCCTCAGGGAGCTCTTGTTAAACATGTGCGTGGACTGTTTAAAGCTGAGGGGGTCAACGTTACAGCTGAGCCTGGAAACAGCATGCATGGGCGTTTTTATGTATGCTGCTCTGATTTCTGTTTAAAGCAGTTTGTTCATACATTAAAGAATTTATAGTTGATGCAATGATTATTTTTCTAAGGTTACGGTAATTGTTTAAATTTTTGACATATATTTCATTATTAAAAACTGAAATCACAACAGACGGAATTAATGTCAGTTACTGGTAGTGGTTAAATTGTAATAAGAAAATGAATGAATACAATATGAGTTAACCAAACATTAGTATTCATAATTGTTAACCAGTTAAAAAAATATTAAAGTTAGCAATGGACACAATAATACAACATGAACTTGGGTTCAGTAGATAATTTAATTAATCACAGTCTTAAATTACTGGGGCTAAATTTCTTACCGGGTATTTAGCATCATGATATGTACACATAATTTACCAAATTAATACAACTAGATTTATGATCCTGTTGCTTTTGTTTGCAGTTTCTGTTCCACCGGCCGCTGCGGGTTTTAAACTGGATGTTGATCCTCACATGGCTTCTGGTTGGTTACCAGTTCTTTGTGCTGTTACAGTGCAGCGAGTGGAACCACATCATCTGTATCGCCCTCGTTCTCTTCTGCAACTATTACACACTCTTCAAGCTCCTCCGAGATAGAATCATCCTCTCTAAGACTTATAAAGATGATGATAGCGGGCAAAACTGATGACCATATACATTATAAAGAACATTATTTATTTATTGAATCGTGGCAGTCATTTCATTTCAAAACTATTTTCATATCTTCATACCGGCTACTGAACTGAAGTTATCGTCAATGTAACAATTTTTGCCTGGATAAATCTGCCCTCTGTTAGGACAATGATTGTATTATTGTGGTTTGGTCGGAAGTTGCCCATATTGTAGATGGAAAAAAGCAGTGTTCTGCAGATGATGCATTTGACTTTCGTAAAGTACGTAAACATTTAGTCTATAGATGAAATCTCTATTTTTTTCTTCTATTATGCTTAAAATGCAATTATATAAATTATACAATATATTTCACAGTTCAATATTAATTTTTATTCACTCTGTACCAAATCAAAATTAGAAAAAATAGAGTTTCAAATTATTTAAAATAATACAAGTATTCCAAGAACTTAATTTTAATATTTCAATGTACAGTTAGTTTTGTAAACATAATTCTGATATTATGCTTGCAGCAACAAAGCTATTTGATTGCTTAATTGAATTATTTGGGGTACGGTAACTGTAATGTGGTAACATGTCTGTCTTCTTTACTAAAGCTAGATGTTTTTATGTACTTTTAAACTGTGTTGTTCTTCTGTGCTTTGTTTGTCTGTATAGTGATATTTTTCTTTACCTGTGTTGTTAGCAATATGATTGTTTAAAAAATAAAATTATGAAATCTGAAGTTTGATGTACTATAAAAATAATCAAGCAAATGACAATCATGTGCTTTTGGAAAAATGTGGGAAGAATAACAGTAGGGTTAAAATGTCAAATGATTACAGTTAAAAAATAATTGTTAACGTTGCAATTTATTGAATGCAAAATCACAGAATCGATTATCGTCAGTGGCTGTATTCATTAAAAATTGAAATATGGAGTAGAGCATTTAATTGTTTGTCTTGTGTCTAGTATTGAACTTGAAAACATACAAATTATCACCAAAAATTATTTCAAAGTAAATTACTGAATTAACACAACTGCTTTTAACTTTGTTTAGTTTTGTTTATACATTGATAATCATAGCTGTTTATGGCAAATACAGTTTATAAGCCTTAAATGCTTCTGAATTTCAAACTTTATTATGACCGTGATTTCCATTACAGCATGATTTAGCAACCATTAAGACCAATATTGAACCTTACAAATGATTTCAGTTTAATATTGTGATCAATTTGCCCACGATTGATATAAAATGTGGCTCCTGGAGAAAAACTAAATCTGTATAAGGAGTGCAGGGGGAGTTATGTCAGGAATTGCATGTTCCCATGAAACTACTGCATAGCTGTAAAAGTCCAACTTTGATTCAGTGTAAGGCAAGATCTTTTAAATTTTAATTATCTTTGGCAGAAGATAAACTAAATCCCTTTATCAATGATGCCTTTTGATAAATGATATGGAGTTTGAAAAGTTTTCTGTTAATGTATGCTTCATATGTGCTGAATGTAGGTAACAGACTTTGTAAAAGGGGAAAATTAATCATTATTATTCGTAAAACAAATAATTATTATAAGCATATACATTATATGAGTGATCTGGTCATTTTGTAACCTCACAATCTTGTTCAATTCGTAATCGTTGTGTAAGTCAATTCGTAACCGTTAGGAAATCAGTTGGTCATATCTGGGAGTTGGATTAAAGGGAGAAGAAACTAAGTGTTAAATTACAACTCAGAATGCAAATTATGCTGTCGTCTGTTGATTTGATCACTAATAACAATGATTAGATCGATATCAATGTACACATATTATTTACAGCGATGCAATATCGAGTGAATACAGACGTACCATTGTTATTGGTCCCAGGTCACATGACCGTCTCCGTGGCCTAGTGGTTAAGCGTTCGCCTACGTAGCGGGAGGTCGTGGGTTCGATCCCTGGCCGCATCATACCGAAAGACGTTAAAAGTTGGTACAAGTAGCTCCCTTGTCTGGCACTCGGCAGGGTAGTGCTTGGAAAAGTGGTGTTCTCAGTACTGGTTTAACCCAGGAAAGTTGTACCCTGTGTATCGGTGCTTTACACCAAGCACGTAAATAAACCAAGGGGTATCTTCGAAAAAGAGCTAGGGTATAACACCCGGACTTCCTTGTATCCCACCACTGTCTCTTCAGCAAAAACAAAGAACCCCATTGGAAATAATCTTTCACTTTCACGGGTTATCCTTGACCGCAAGGTCTAAAGAAAAACATATTACATACATACATCATTCTAAATATTCTTGTAAAGGGGAGTAACCGCTGAGTGAACTAATGACATGTTTAGTTGAGTGTAACCCGTACGGCATTTCTGCGAATTCTTTTTTATGATGTGTTTGATGTTTTAAACAAAATAAATTCATTGAAAGTCAGACCATTTTATTTTTCAAGGTAGAATATTTTTTTGCGATATCATTTAAAACTTTTTTTGCATTGTTGTGTTAGATACGAAACTCAGCTCTCAACAAATATGGCAGCCACCTTCGAAGGAAACCTAACCGAAACAGCGTTGGAAAAGGTAGTTTATGGTGCTATTTGTGAAATGAAAGTGGCGTTAATAACATACTGTATCAAACTTCCAATATATTTTCGTAGTTTTTATTTCTGTCGCTTACTTTTCAATAATAATCGACTAAATCGTTGGAAAGCCGCACAACAAGCTTGGGCTTGAGATCAGTTGGACTCAATCATCGTGGAAATGTCAGTAGTTTCATCCATTTCGAGTCGGAATTTATCATTGTATGGAAATTATCACATGAAATAACTAATTTCCCTTAAGCACCACTTACTGGTTTTAAAAAATCAGTCATATCATGTAATATTGGTTTATCAGCCATGGCACTTTTTTTAGACCAAATAATTGTACAATAACTTGAAGTAAGTGAACTGATTTTTATATGCAAATTCTTCCCATTCAATTTTTTTGTCATCATTTGTGCCATTCATTTTTATTGCGATTCTGTGTTAAAGCATATAACTGCTATAAGATGTCAAAAACAAGCTATATAATGCACCAGTCAATTGTAAACCCTGCGGAGACAAACTGAGATGGTAAAATCCCCACCAAATCCCCCTGCACCCAGGGACCCTAGGTAAGGCCCATTCCCTGGTATATTTTGCGCGAAGACAAAACACCTCATTCACCCGGCACTGTAGGGCCATCTGAAAGGTAAAATCACGGCCCATTTCTCCAGCTATCCCCGGTATACTTCCGGACCTGGGGGGTCGTGGTTACAATTGACTGGTGCATGACCATTTTATTATTTTATAGTAGTACCATGCACAAAAAGAAAGTATCCAATGTGTAATTATGAGTTGAAGGATTTTTTTATTTGAAACTGTCAAAACATAATAATATATATACTAGAATCTTAACCTGGTGTCTCTTTTCGGATAATATACTCTCATCCAATTAATTGTAAAGCTAGTCATGGTCAAGAAAAGGTATATATAAAAGGTTTATGGACACTGTTTTACACTGTTTTTTTCGGCCCCATTTCTCTCGTTGAATAGTATATATAGAATAGGTAAAAAAATCCCCTTATTTTTATAATATATGTTTTTTACGTACATGTACATTGACCTCTAAACATCAATCAAATGTAAATATTATGAATATGTTGATGGGTTTGTTGGATAAAAGGTATGAAAACAAGTTGAATATTTTTCCCCTTTGTATCAAAGGGCCCTGTCAACATTTCCTAAGTTGAAAAACACACTGATGGTTACTTGGCAGATGATAAACATATTATATTTAATAAACACTTTCTGGAGGAATTGCAAAGCTTTTGTCTGTGTTTTATGACTGCTTGGTGTGTAAAATCCCAAATTGAAACAAATGGGTTTTATCGAAACACTGCTGAAGAGCAACAGATATAAAAGAGCTATGATAGTGGTCAATTCAGCTTATTGTTTGACAAGTAATTGACAGGCCACATCTTTGTGCCAAAAATTCATAAGGTGACTTTACACCTGATAAATACAATGGAGTGATTTGATAATAGTTTGATCACTGTTAAAGTGAAATTTAATTAGCATGCTTTTGCCACTTTGGCAATCATACTTATCTGGGTCAAAGTTGCTTTGCTCTAGTGATTTTACTTTCATTTTTGCATAGTGAATATAATAACAATGCAGTGCTCCAGCTAGGCCTTAATAGCACCCCGCTGCCCTTTTCCAGCACCCTGCTGCATTTTTGCTACACCCTGCTGTGCCCTTTTGTTTGACAGAGTCAGTTTTGAGAAATAAGTATAAAAATAATATATATATATATAGATAATTTTGACACTAAAGTAGAAATAACAAACTATTAGTATTGAAACATTTACAACACATACACAATGAAATAAACCTTGACCGTTGCAAGTGCCCGATATAGGCTCATTCAGTGCGCATCAAAAGTGCCCTTTCTGACCTAGCACCCTGCTTTGTTCAAAACCTGGCTGGAGCACTGCAATGGCATGGATTTTATCATCAGTTCTACTAGATGATTTCTGTATTTGAAATATCAGAAGGTTTCTTACTAAAAGTGCATTGTGTCGAATCCTGATTTTGTGTAAAAAATAAAAAACTTTTACTCAATTGAAATATAATAAGAGTTTATTGAATTTGTAAGAAAATGTATGCATAGATAAAACTAGTTACATTTTATCAGCTTAAAGTGATTATTTGTAACACATGACGTCTAATGGTGTAAGATTGGGGGAAAATACAGATAATGAAAATGAAAGTACACCTTTGTGGATGTTAAATGCATTTCTGTATTTTTTTTACGTAGTTTGTAATACATCCAACCGGAAGAACACTGATTCTTAATATGTCCATTAAGAGTTTAAAATCAGTCCTTCATGCCATTCCTACATTCTATACACGAAAATTTCCTGCAATAATAATGCTGTTTAGTAAAATGGATTCTGTAAAATTATCCAACAAAAAACAACATTATTATCATTTGAATGGCATGAAAGCATGTCAGGAAACTATTTTCACCTGTACTGGAAATAGTTTTGTAGCGTTAAGAGCTTGGTAGAAACAACTATCAATGGAGTAGTGCAGTAGAGTTTAAACACCTGATAACATGAGTTTATACAATCACTTAAAATACATTGGATGCTTGTGAACAAAAGAAATTTATAGGGAATTGATCTTGCTGAGGTAAGAACATTTTTTAGATAATGGGTCACCCTTTGAAAGGAATTCATGCAATACTCATGAGTTAGCTGGGCTACCAGATGTGGGCGGCATCCATATAAGTTGTCTGCTCTCTAACTTGACAATTTTCACCCAATAATTACCGAATTATTCCTTAGACATATCTTTTATATGTAGACTGTTTCTTTTGAAGCTTTGGATTTGTGGCCATGTTATTGTCAACATTGGATTTAATTGATCCGCTGCCTCATTGCTTATCCACTCTTCCATCTTAGTTTCAATGTTGTTAGTTCTTTCCTTTTGTTTTGGCTTACCTTAAATTATCTTCAATTTTTTTTTAAATTTTATTGTGTCACAGAAATAAAAAAAAAGATCTCTTTCATAATTGTTGGAAAGCAAACATCATTTCCCAAGTTCCCATCCTACTTTATAATTATCACATTTAAATAATGTGGGGGTTAATTCCAGAAGGTATCTGCAAAACCATACGGTTTTATGTTGATACCTTCTGACTTCAGTCTCACAGTATGATAATATAAAAACAAATGACATACATTGGCTTTTATGTTAAGATATTACTAAGTTTATCAATTAAAAGAAATAGAACAAGGAATATCGATAGATATTTTGCTAATGAAAGATGGACTGGTAACACTCCAGTGTTTCTTTAGCAGATTTATCAATGGCATAATTGAGGAATTGCTTGCAAATTTACTGACAGATGGAAGCTATTGTATCCTTGTTGTGTCCTTAACTTCCCCCTGAAGATGTCTGATGAATTTATTGAACACATGAGGTTTCCTCTGTTGGAACTGACACACACACATGCTTGTGGTTTTCATGGATGCTGCAATAACTCAAACTGTATGAAGGGTGGAAGTACTCTTAACCAGGGGGCTTGACTCACCTTTTCATGTTTTCACAACTCTTCTCTTCATTGTTTTCATTGTTATAATATTTTGATTCATATTCCTAGGAAGTGTTTTAGTAGCAAATGTGGAAAGTAATGTTGTGGATTTCTTAAGTTAAGATGAAATGCTGATAAATCATTCTGTTTAATTGAAATAGCATTATTACAAATTGGATATTTTAAGATCTTCGTTAATATAACCAGACATAATCATCTCTGAAGAGAAATTAGAGATGCAGACATAGTTTCTAATTCAATTGCAAATGTTTCAATCATGCTGTATCGAGACGTCTTGAAAATTTGAAATGAATTTTTGTTGTGGAATTAATGATTTCATCGAGCTCTGCAGCATTTCTGCCAAACTTAAAATGAAAGTAAGTTGGATTTAAACTGATATTCATTCAATTTTTATGTTCATTTATCTTTCATTGTTTGCTGAAGACATAATGTATTTGTACACTTGTATATTGTATACATTTGTGATTGGAGTAAAACTTGCTTAAGTAAATAATAATAATGATTTAATAATTAAAATAAAAGTGCATTTTTAACTGTAGTTTGAAGAACAATGTTCTAAATATTGATAGTTTCGGGTATGAGGTGTCAGGCCTAGTGGTATAGATTTTACCTAAGTGGTAAGGGGCACAAGCCCCAAAAAGGCACTTTCTAGCAGCCCCTCACAATGTGAAGTGGGTTAATATTGGTTCGTTGTTTTGAAAGGGACTCCAATAAAGCTGAGATAAATTTTGTAGAAGCTGAAATAGACAAGAATGAAAGATTAGCCCGAAGTATCTCATTTTCCCTTCAAAATACAGCTTTTAGATAAATATATTAGCCTTTAATAATCTCTTCCTGGTAAGATTTCTTACAGTTTATAAATGAGCTTCACTCCATGGCCACTATTCAAATTTCCTAGGAATGCTTGATGTTTTTCGATTTGATGTTATTTGTACTTTGTGGCTTTGGTAGGAGGCTTTCACAGGCATTTGATAAAAAGCTTCTGAATTTTGTTGGTAAATATTGGCTTTCATTAAACACTGCATGACTGTTATGTTCTTGAAATGACAACACTATTTATCACTCCTTTCTGCAGAACCTTGTGAATAAATTGCATATACATTAATTATGTTTGGAGCCAGTCTCTGATATCATGGATAGTGAGGGCGAGATAGAGCCCAGGTAAATCAGCAGGATGTTCTTGGCATTGCAGACTTCTGATGTCATCTCTGCAAATGTACATGCCACAGTTTGTGTTTTCATACTTATGTATGGCTCTAAGTTATAATTCATGATGCATTCATGATACACTGCACTTGCCTTGTTTGAGTTGTTTGTGTTTTGTATGGATATGCATGCATGTTTGTTCAGGTTAGCAGTCTAGTTACCTACTGGTCAGCCATGTTGGGTAAGGTTAGCAGTCTAGTTACCTACTGGTCAGCCATGTTGGGTAAGGTTAGCAGTCTAGTTACCTATTGGTCAGCCATGTTGGGTAAGGTTAGCAGTCTAGTTACCTACTGGTCAGCCATGTTTGTTCAGGTTAGCAGTCTAGTTACCTACTGGTCAGCCATGTTTGTTCAGGTTAGCAGTCTAGGTACCTACTGGTCAGCCATGTTGGGTAAGGTCTAAATTACAATGTAGATACAGAAAATGTCAGCTGCATCCAACATGATGGCTGTATAAGAACATTCTAAAAAGCCAAAGACCTGATATGAAATGCATGTTTTTCAAGTATGTCATGCAGTCAGGTAGATCTATTAAGTTAATAGACCTACCTGACTGCATGACATACTTGACTCATAGGAGTCAGAACTTATTTTTTCAAGTTTTGACCCTTGGAATTATTTAACCACCTAAGAGCAGGAAATAGGAAACAAGGTTTTTTATTAAGGTATTAGCCGCGTAATACACACTTTTTTAAAAGCTTTAACCGACAACATAGTTATAATCACAGTACACTATGGGACTTTTATCCAAATTTTGAAGATTTTTTACCGTGAATTAAAAAAGTTATTTATGTTTCATTACACCCACCCCCAAACTCCAAGGGCTACAAAGAGCGACAAGTAAATATTTTGTCCATATTTGATTTTTTTTCATATTATCAGAGATTATGAAATAAACACAACAGTTTCTGGTAAAATAAACTTAAGTTAACAGAAAACTAAAGTTCAAACGAACACATTATTGATACACATGAAAAAAAATCATTTTGATTGATCTTATGATTCTTCGGAAAAGAGCAGTTTTTCGATGTTTGAAAATATATAGCAGTTTTATAAAATTCATAAAAAATATTTAACTATAAGGCAAGCTGCTGAAATCATTTTAGATATTATCTATGATGTCTATTGAACAATTTAAAAGACAATTTATGATAGTTTACCGTCCAGTTTTGAAGAAAATATACATAATGTCATGTTACCACACATTTTTATAGCTAATAAAATGCTTAAAAATCAACCTTTTTCTTGTAAAAAATTATAAAGCTTAATTGGACTTATTCATAAAATGTACTCTTTCAAATAAATGAATTTTACTTATGATACTAACTCAGAATACAGAGTTTAAAACAAATGAGTGTACTTTTAAACTAAAATATATGAAGAAACAAGAACACTTAGTGGGCTCGCCCCTCCAAAAATATCAGAGTGAAAGTTCTCAACTAATGTTTTTTTTTAATATTATAACATGTAAACAATCTCTGTGGGTAATTTGATGTATATCTGTTTTATTTTGTCATTGGTATTCTAACAATTAGTTTTTTTCACAATAATTCTTCACTCTTCAACATTTGAAGTTTGGTCTGTTCCCATGCTTTGTACTTGAAGTGTGTGCACAGATGATAACTACTCAATGCTGAGTCAATGCTGATTTGGTTTTCATGCCCCTTCAGGTACTTTACCCATCAAGAATGTTTAGTGCTGTAAAGGAAAAAAGTTGTATGTTAAAGCCTTTCTAACTAATTAGTATAGATAATTATACTGCCATACATGTACAAAATAAAATATAAACAGTTTAATATTTCTCGACATTATTTTGAAAAAACAACAAGAAGCTGATACATACATGTATATATATAAAGAAGATTATTAAATTTATCAATAAAATTCATCATCATCATCATCATCATCATCATCATCATCATCATCATCATCATCACCACTACCACCACCACCACTTGACCACCATCACCACCACCACCACCACCACCACTTGATTATTGAATACAGTAGGTTTATAAAAACAAAAACCAAGTCAAATATGTTTTATATGAAAAACTCACATCATCTCGATCAGATGCGACTGCCTTGTGGATGGACATGGCTGTCAAATCCGCTCTCAAGGATCCAACATAGTATTTAATGCAGGCTGGAATTCTTCATAACCCAGTGTTGTTGACTAAGTAATATTCAGTCATTTTCCTGCCTGGAAGAAATTAGACTTCTGATTATCAACCAGCAGAAACTACCACCGTAAAATACAAATGCAAAAGTATTATACATTCTGCACTAATATCTGTTTTAGCCAAGAGTAAGGGTTGGTAGGCACAAATGTGTAGTTGTTGTGCATATGGTTGATAATGATTCACAACAGTATGGGGTTTTAACGAGACCTACACCAAGCCAATGAATGTCAATAGTGTCCTAGCAGATGCGGTTTCAAGCCCCAAACCACATACAACTTTTTTTCACAGGTTAATTTTGAAAATATGCATTTTGTAAACAAATAACGGGTATGTACATGTATTGTGGTATGTTAAAAATAGGTAACGTACCAAAACACATCATTTTTAAACAAAATTTTAAGTCTAATATTTTTCTAAGATAAAACAATCAATTTAAAGATTACATACTCATATTATATCTTAAACGTAAGTTATGTACATAAAATATGTAACATGTACATAAGAACATGTAAAATATGAACATGCTGTCTAAACATTTAGCTAATAAAAATGATTTAAGAATTCCAAAGATAAATTTAAAAAAAAAAAACGTTTTTGAACACATCAACGTACAAAACTGCTCAAGGATACTTACATTCAGAGCCCTTTGATACGAATATCCCAGTTCCATGCCGTGTTGACAGTTCGTTTTTTCGAGAGAAAATCTTCTCTTACGCGTATATTTCACTTATAATCCATGTTTAACTGTAATGACTCAAATTGTTAGATGTATCGTAATCAACTGTCAGCGTGTACTTTTAGTGTTTATTTATTTTAAACGTATATTCATGAGAAAAACATCACAATGTTTCCAAATCCTACGATGTAGAAATTCCATTATTGACCTATGAATAGCGGGGAAATACCTTCTTTTTCTAAAAATAGCAACATCCGGTACAGGCCGAATACGCCCGATGTTCGTCGCGATCTGTTACGGCGAGTGGCGATATATGTCGATGTTACCCGATGTTTCCCGAGTTGTATTACATGGCTAATACCTTAAGTAATATTGATCAATTTTCTTCTTGAGATTTTTCTAGAATGATAGTGGATTAAGACAGCTAATCTTTATAAAACCTTGAATTTTTGAGTTTTGGAAACTATTCAACAACGTATAGATTATCACGTACCTTGCAATGACAGATGAGAACTATTATTTATGATGAAAGACCCAAGAATTTACAAAAACAAACAAACAATGACTCTTGAAGATCTGATTTTGTCTCTTGCAAATTAGATCTCAAGAATCATTGACTCTGAGTTTTAGACCCTGTTGAAAGCCCTGATCAACATACAGTTTTTCTGAAAGAAGCAATGAGTTTCTCAAGCAAACAACTTGGAGATGATTGTTTCCCTCTACTGTGTAACTTCTGTTACATTTTCTGAACACACATGGCAGCAGAGTGACAGTAGCAGTGAGCTGGCTTACTGTGCCTGTTGAGTGCTCCCTGGGAAGTGTGGAAATGTGGACTGTCAATGGGGAATGCTGTACTTTCAATTTGGCAGGACTGCTTTGATGTTCATGTATGTGCTTTGTGATTTGATGTTAAAGATGATTTTTTTAAGGAACTGTTTGTGCATAATTCACGTCTGAAAAAAGTGAGTCTTTTAAACTATTTTTCTAGCGATTTGTATTGACATGAGCTCGAAATACCTTGTTTAGACCTGTTGAGAGGAGATTTGGTAATTACCATTACTAGTTAAAAAGATGGCTTTATGCCCATGATGATGTCTCTGTCAGTTACATGAAGAAAATTTGATGCATTAAGCAACAGTTAAACTGTAAGCTTTTACTATCATTACAAAGCACAGGTTACAAGTCGTTACCTGTAATTACCTCCCTTCAGATAGTCCCTGCTAGAGGTGAGGTAATCTCCCCTGGCATTGTGATCCCTTTTGAGGGTAATGAGATGGGACAACTCAATGTTACACAGGTAAATACTGACATGGCTCCCAGGCTTGCTGCTGACACACACAGGAAGCACATGGCATCTTGCTGGAGCCACATGGCATATCAGTCCCATCATGCCATTGTAATGGTGATAAGAAAATTATACCAAAAATACATTAGTTGTAATTACCTTGCACAGTATTCAAGAAAAATATTCATTGTTGAGAGATTATGGTTAAAGGCTTACCAGAATGTGTTACAATCACTTGCTGTCATTGGAATATTAGTTTGTTCGAAGTTGTCATGGTCGAAAAATTATTATGTGTGAAACATTCTTGTGACCAACTGCAAGTTTTGTGTGATAAATCACCTGCTTCAGTTTAAAAATATCAGCTTTTTACAATAGTTGATGTATATTTTGTGGCTGTGCTAGAGATCAGAAAGCTCCGGTCTATGTTCTTGCCTGTCAGTTGTTCTAAAATTTGTAAGTTTGTTAAATTGATTTACCATTCAGGAGTTAATGTCTGCAAGAATTTAGTATTGTGACAATTTAGTTTAAAGGAGAGTATATTTCCTTCAAGAAGAGGATTAAACATCTTATTCTGAACTTCTTTCCACTTCTGAACTTCTTTCCACAACATTGAAGTAGAAAATATTTCAAAATCCAAGGGACAACATTAGAGTTGAACATCATCGTCAAGCAACTATTTTGTCAGCGTGTGTGCTGATGTGATGCCATGTTGAGATGGCTGGGAAGCTGTAAAGTGTGCTGTTGTGAGAAGGACGTCCGTGACGTTGATGGTCAGAAACCTATCATGGCTGCTTCACAAATATCTACAGATGTATGTGATATCTCATGGGTCTACAAGTTTTAACCCTTTAAAGCATGAGTGTGAGTGTGTGTTTCCAGAAAAAGATTTGGCGACTTGGCTTTCCTTTCTCGTTTTTTACTAAAAAAATCTATATCTTGGCCATATCCATGAGGAATTTGTTCTTCATGTTTGCACTAAAGTCCCTTTTTCGATGTAAAAGGCTTTGCTGGAACAGGATGAGTCACGCCCAACAATGGCCACGTTTATATCTGTTATTATATAGTTTATAGAAAATAATATCCCACATAGTCTTGTCCGTCTGTTCATCTAATTTCATGTCACTTCTGTGTCCACTGATACTTATAATGTACTTATAATGTATATAACATAGTATATAACATTCCAATAGAGTGTGACTGAATGCAGAACTTTCACAAAGAATAAAATTACGAAACAAACTAAATCCAATTTAAAAAGGGCAGTTTTTTGGGAACAATTTAAAAAAAAAGCAGAAAACAACACTGCACATTCTTTTTTAAAATGTTGAAGAATAATTTTTCTACATTTTTCTTTACAAAAATAGAAAATTTCAGGAATGCAAGAAAGAATATCAACTGTTACTGACTATCAGCAAGCTTTGTTAACAGACTCTGCCTTTGTCCTGGAGTGAATTTTTTTTATCGGGATTGGAAACACATGATATAATATTATGAATTTTGCGACATATTATGAATTCTGGGTTGCATTTGTTTGTTTTTTATTGAGAATGAAAATTATCTTGTCTTATACCCTTTGTTATCTTAAAAATAGCCTGTACCATGTTGGGGTGTATATATTTGAATAGTTTGAAGGTGTTGGTAAACACATACCACCATTATGTTCAAGGTAAACTAGATCTGAGAACATTTGTATCATCTTCAATATCATAACAGAATGCAATATTAGTTATAGCTTGAATATTTCATAGAATGATCACCTATTGGATTGAGTGTTTTTGGAGTTTTGAATCGTCAGGTTAGGTGAAGGTATGGTTCCAATCAGAAGGATTTTCCATGATGTTACAATGTTCAAATGTAGGATCAAATGATCATTATTATTTATTATTATCTGGACATATTAATGAGATGATAACTGTAAAACAGATCTGGATTTCTGCATAATTGCAGGTCTGGATACATATCTCTGTTTTTGATTATCTTCTTAATTAGTTGCATTGTGTGATAAGCCTACTGTATGATAAGCCAATAGCTACCATAGTTATTGTAATATTTAGGGAAATTTTGGGGTGGGGTGGGGGGAATTTGTATTGATGCTAACATTGAATTTGTTGATATTGTCTTTTTAATCATTGCAATGAAGGAATATGGTTCTGTTACAGGATGTTAATACATGACTAGTAATGTAATTATTAACATATAGCAAGTTTATAGATACCCAGTTGAATGCAAGAGGAATAAAACTTTCAAAAAACAATGTTATGAGGGAATTTATCTTTGTATTAATCTTTTATTTTTAGGTTAAATATCAACATCTCTAATTTCTATGTAATATGTAGATAAATATTTGATCATGCATAGTTAGTTTGTGCCACCTGGATACTGTTCCTCCAGAATGGGTTCTGTCATTTGTCTTATCTGCCTTTGCCAGATCTGTAATTAGGAGAATCATGGTAGTACCATAGAACAATGGCTAGAGGGGAGCTTGTGTCTCTGACACTGGCAGGTAATGTACATGTGGCAGGTTATGTACATGCGTGTGCTTGTACACCTGTGTTTGCCTGGGATGTGATGAAATATGGAGGAACATTTATTGTCAACCATCACACAAACATTGGCAGGATTATTTCGCAGGGTGAACTACATTTCTTCTTACAGGGATGCTGATTTTGATCATACACACTTCTTGTCATGTTGCATGGATATCACTTCTTATCCATGGCTAGGGCAATCACCTGCTTTCCATGGGTGCAATGTTAACATCATTTAAAGGCTTGAAATTCATCTCTCCTGTGTTTGGCCTGTTTATTTCCTTAAGGGAATTATGTTTTTTTTCTTGAATTACATCTTTCATCTGTATAACCTAAGATGTCATTCTTGAATTACCGTAGATCTCCTTGTATGTCATCACTTTCCTGTGTTTTCCAGCACTGGACGGATAGAGCAGTCAGTTACTGAACATTCAGAACATCTGATGTGATGTGTTTTTAATTTCTAATTCATTATTGTGTTACAGATACAGTTGATAAGTATGTTTGTGTACTTTCAGACTCTGGAGTCAACACAGGAAATGAACATGGAGACCGTGGCAACAGAACAGCCCCAGGCCATACCTTCCCCTGCACCTCAAGGTAACATGAACAGCCTGTCCTGTAACTAATGTCATAGTTTTTCCTTTTTTCAGGGTCATTACAAAAAAATCTAATTATTTTGTTAAAGAGTATTGGAATGTGCAGTAATAGTGTCCATATTAATG
The DNA here is from genome assembly GCF_026914265.1 of Mya arenaria. Classification (NCBI taxonomy): domain Eukaryota; kingdom Metazoa; phylum Mollusca; class Bivalvia; order Myida; family Myidae; genus Mya; species Mya arenaria. The sequence goes on along the minus strand of NC_069127.1, from coordinate 13,804,028 downwards.
ATTAATTAATTATAACATAGTTAAAATCATATTTTGTTTAAATGATGATATTGAAGCTTTTGTTGAAGTTTCAAACCGTATTTGGTTTTATTGATAATCTTCAAGATATTGTTGCAGATTCAATTTGTCATAAATTAACATCATTTACAAGGATGATCATTCTGCCGTGTATTTCACCTTTCATTGCATGGAGTTGCTTCCCCTCCCTTGAACGTTTGGCATGGTATGGCCTACAGCTAAATGCATGGTGTTGATTGATGTGCTATATCAGGTGGTTCATTTAGCTTTTGCCTGATGGCAAATAGGTGTGCCTTGCTTGGATTTTATTTTTCCCATTTAACAATTTAGTTTAGGTTTACTTGCAAATTGTAAATGTAATTGTATTTTACTTTGTCCACTCACAGGTTCGAAAGATAATTGTGACGATTTCATATGAAAAGAATATGTTTTGTGTGTTCTGGATAGAAATGCCAAAGAATTTGAAAACCATCCTGAATTGAATTCCAAAATGGTTGTTTTCCTGATATGGCTGTGCTAGATAGTCCATTGATGTGACCTGTTTGGCAAGCATGCTGCCTTGTTTGTATGAAATTATCCTGTTCTAAACTGGGCTTGTCGACATTGTTTTAAATTCAGATACTTACTAGTTAGTTTGCCCAATCAGTAATTGTCTGGAATGCTTTTTGATTATACCTCCTTGGTTTGAAGAGGGAATGGGCCGCATGGCTAGTTCTGTTTGGATTTTCTTCCGTGTTTTCCAATATGTTCAAATCTTGGTCTCTGCTTTGAATTTGAGGAATTGTTTTGGTATATTCAGGGTCCAATAAAGCATCTGTTTCGGTTGGGAAGGGTTTGTCTTCCGACTCATTCAGCTTGGAGTCTCTACAGGACGATGACCTTGGCACTTCTGTTGACAACCTTATTGACCTTCAGTCCTCGCAAGGGGTGCAGCCTGACCCCTCGGCAGGCACATCCCTCTCCAATTCTGATTGCGGGCTCGGTGTAAAGGCCCTCTCTGATGAAGCTTGTGCCCCCCTTGCCTCTCCAGAAATTAGCAGGGATAAGTCTAAGATGATTGATGAAATTGTTGAGACAGTAATAGACAGTGAGGTCAAAGTGGATGAGTTGGCTAAACTTGCTGCTCAGATTGATGATTTCGACCCTTGTGCGATGTTGAAAAAGTCTGAGGTTAAGGTGACTGAAACCGAGGTTAAATTTACTGAAGATCTTGATATAAATGATGAAAAATTGATAGATGAATTGATCAAGGACAACGATAAAAAAGATCTTAGTGGAAGTAAAAATGACAGGGAAGCAACTCCTGAAAATGAGAATGAAGGTGGAAATAAAAGTAATGAAAAACAATCCTCCTCTAAATCAGAACAAGAGGAGAATGGGGAGAAGACAAATGGCTCAATGTCAGCGAGCACAGAATCGGACGGTTTCGAGGAGGGAAGCCCAGTAAATGGTGAGGGTGGGGTGGGGCAGGAGAAGGTTCCAGAGCCCATGCCCAAGAAAACAGTGAAGGAGGAGCGGGTGATTGAACAGAAGCCCGAAAACCGGTCGCCCACCAAGACCAGCAAAAGCAAGAGAAAGGAGGACAAAGGCATTGGTAAGCTCAAATTATATTTAATTACTTTAAAATCTGTTTTGTTTAATTTACGTATAAATGGTTGGAAAAATAACAAGCAAATTATGCATAAAGGACATAATTTTATTTCAATTTCATATTCAGATATTTTATGTGAAATTTATAAGTATATTCTGTTCATCATTTTGAATTGTCCACTTCTGTTTATGTTTGATTAGAGTCACAGATTGATTATAACCATAATCCAATTTGTTAACATCAAGTTGATTTGATATACAAATGTATTAGGAAATTGAACTTTTTATAATTTGTAACGTTTCATTATCCTTTGCCTAGAGGTTGGTAATGGCCGATGTAATCTGACCAAATATTTTTCTTATTTAATGTACGGCATTAATATTGGTGTTTGTGAAATAATATGTAAATTTCGGTGCCTATGCTTTTAATGTGAAAATAGCTCCATTTTGTATGCAAATTGGTTTATTTTCTGTGCAGTTTTGATTGAAACTTATATAACAGACAGATGATTTCTAGCTACTTTTATCACCAAAAAAACTAGTAGATTTGCAAAAGCAATACAGCGGTACTTGAGTGGGAAGATTTTGAGTGTGATTGAAGTGAATTTATATCACGGTGCCTATCTGACATGTAGGATATATGGCTACTGTCAGACATAATCAATTCTTCAAATACCTGCTCAAAATCAACAAACAATATACCTCACCTATTTAGATATATGTAAACATAGGATTATCAGTTTGCTTTCTTTTGATGAGGAACTGAATGTTTTTGGGAGAAAATTGTATTTGAAGGCTAAATTTAACATTGTTTACTTGTGAAAAAAAAAATGTTTATGGGAGAAAGTATTGCAGATATTTGAGAGAGAATAAGAGACTTAATTAAAAAAAAAATACTTAGAGGGAGTGCAATACTTTGTGTGAGAATATGGATGATACAAGTGGTTTTGAGAGTCCACAAATGGCGTCTGATATGTCCAGTGCTCAACTCAATGGTAGGTTTGTTTGTTAAGGTTAATCTCTAAAGAGTTTACTAAAATTGTTCAACTTTAAGTTTTAAATGTAATAAAAGCTAGAATATAAGTATTTATACACTGTAGTTTGTTGTTAATATAATAAAAATGAAAATATGGTAACTATATCTGATTTTTTGTCTGTATCATTTTGATGTGAAGGAGATTGTTGAAATAATCTACAGGTACTTCAGACTAGCAAGTAGTAGCAACTCAATCATTTACTGTAAATAAACTTCGGCATTGATAATCGTTATTATTTCATGAATCTCAAGTAATGTGTGGACTGTGCACTATGATGTTTCAACCAAGTACAGTAAGGTTTCAGCAAAAAATGAATGTTCTGGTTAATGAATGTCATGTGCACAAAGACTTTTCAAATAATTACACACTTGTAACAAACAGAAGTGAGTTATTATTAAAAAAAACCTTGTGCGCATGAACGCATTGTTTTGATGTTTTCAAATAGCAAACACATTAAATGAGAATGCGCTTTCATCTGTAAATCATTTTCAATTTTTTATGAAGTAGTCTTAAACTGCCAAGATGCATTAAAATCCCATAAAATAATTATGCCAGAAGTTCTCCATTTAACATAATAGATAATTTACGGCTTAGCAGCATAAAATGCTTGATGTAAAATAGCTATAAACCATTGAAATGGAAGTTGTTGTTTTGTTATTTTGTTGATAGTAACAATTGATTATCAACAGTGGCGGAAAAATTAATGCTTTGAACTTTGTAACAAATTATGAATTTAATTGAATTATTTTTGAAAAATATACATTTTATAAAACTATTGATTAAAAGTTGGATGCTCCTATTTACTAGTTCTTTTACATTAATCTGAAAAACAAACACTACTTAACCAAACACATTGTTTAAATTGTCATGAGATTAATTAAGACAACTTGTTAGCTACTGTTGTACACTGCGTATGCACATGAGTCAACCAGTCTGTCACAAGGTCAGCCCACCCTCCTGGCCAAATCTTCCTTATAAATGTGAAGACAGACTGACAGTTGTAACCTACCTGTTCACACTCGGATAACAAACATGAAACAAGGTGTTTTATGTAGCATATTATTTTTAAAATTGTTTATCCTGTTTCAAGATATTGGGATTTGCAATATAACATTGAGGAATTTTGTCTGAGTTCACATACTGAGATCATGGATCTTGGATCTTGATTAATGACAAGTACTGGGTAACACAAGGAATGATCAAGGGACCATACACATGTGTACATATTTGACCACACAAATGTGTTTGTATCCTATATATCTTGATTGAACTGATTTCAAGATGATATGTTTTTCATTATGAAATGTTTCACAAAGCTTACAGGTAAATTTTAAAAGGTAACAAAACATTAAATATTGTAAACCTTGTAAGCCTTTTACCATTTACCCAATTTTATGTTATTATATGTTTGAACGTCGAATCAATTATTATCTTAAAGTATATATGAGGCATAATAACTGTGTGTTTACTGTTACAGAGCACATCCTGAAGGCGTTAAGCAGCCTGCAGTCGACAGAGGAGAAACTGGCAGCCCTGTGTAAGAAGTATGCCGACCTTCACGAGGATCACCGCATCCTACAGTCATCTTACAAACAAACACAGAGAAAACTCACCGTGGTATGTACATCCTTCAGTCATCCTACAAACAAACACAGAAAAAAACTCACTGTGGTATGTACATCCTACAGTCATCCTACAAACAAACACAGAAAAAAACTCACTGTGGTATGTACATCTTAAAGTCATCCTACAAACAAACACAGAGAAAACTCGCTTTGGTATGTACATCCTACAGTCATCCTACAAACAAACACAGAAAAAAACTCACTGTGGTATGTACATCCTACAGTCATCCTACATACAAACAGAGAGAAAAGTCACCGCGGTATGTACATCCTACAGTCATCCTACAAACAAACACAGAGAAAACTCACTGTGGTATGTACATCCTACAGTCATCTTACAAAACACAGAGAAAACTAAGTGTGGTATGTACATGCTGGTCATCCTACAGAGAAAACTCAACATTGTATGTACATGCTACAGTCATCCTACAAACAAACACAGAAAAAACTCTATGGTATGTACATCCTACAGTCATCCTACAAAACACAGATAAAACTAAGTGTGGTATGTACATCCTACAGTCATCCTACAAAACACAGAGAAAACTAAGTGTGGTATGTACATCCTACAGTCATCCTACAAAACACAGAGAAAACTAAGTGTGGTATGTACATGCTGGTCATCCTACAGAGAAAACTCAACATTGTATGTACATGCTACAGTCATCCTACAAACAAACACAGAAAAAACTCTATGGTATGTACATCCTACAGTCAACCTACAAAACACAGAGAAAACTAAGTGTAGTATGTACATCCTACAGTCATCCTACAAACAAACACAGAGAACTCGAAATGGTATGTACATCTTACAGTCATCCTACAAACAAACATAGAGAAAACTCACTGTGGTATGTACATCCTACAGTCATCCTACAAACAAACACAGAGAACTCGAAATGGTATGTACATCTTACAGTCATCCTACAAACAAACATAGAGAAAACTCACTGTGGTATGTACATCTTACAGTCATCCTACAAACAAACACAGAGAAAACTCACTGTGGTATGTACATCCTACAGTTATCCTACAAACAAACACAGAGAAAACTCAACATGGTATAGTACATATTACAGTCATCCTACAAACAAACACAGAGAAAAACTCACTGTGGTATGTACATCCTACAAAACACAGAGAAAACTAAGTGTGGTATGTACATGCTTCAGTCATCCTACTAACAAACACAGAAAAAACTCACTGTGGTATGTACATCCTACAAAACACAGAGAAAACTAAGTGTGGTATGTACATGCTTCAGTCATCCTACTAACAAACACAGAAAAAACTCACTGTGGTATGTACATCCTACAAAACACAGAGAAAACTAAGTGTGGTATGTACATGCTTCAGTCATCCTACTAACAAACACAGAAAAAACTCACTGTGGTATGTACATCCTACAGTCATCCTACAAACAAACACAGAGAAAACTCACTGTGGTATGTACATCCTACAGTCATCCTACAAACAAACACAGAAAAAAACTCACTGTGGTATGTACATCCTACAGTCATCCTACAAACAAACACAGAGAAAACTAAGTGTGGTATGTACATACTACAGTCATCCTACAAACAAACACAGAAAACTCGACATGGTATGTACATCTTAAAGTCATCCTACAAATAAACACAGAGAAAACTCAACATGGTATGTACATCTTACAGTTATCTTACAAACAAACAACGAGAAAACTCAACATGGTATGTTCATCTTACAGTCATCCTACAAACAAACACAGAGAAAACTCACTGTGGTATGTACATCCTACAATCATCCTACAAACAAACACAGAAAAAACTAAGTGTGGTATGTACATCCTACAGTCATCCTACAAACAAACACAGAAAACTCGACATGGTATGTTCATCTTACAGTCATCCTACAAAGAAACACAGAGAAAATCACTGTGGTATGTACATCCTACAGTCATCCTACAAACAAACACAGAGAAAACTCGACATGGTATGTACATCTTACAGTCATCCTACAAACAAACACAGAGAAAACTCAACATGGTATGTACATCTTACAGTCATCCTACAAACAAACACAGAGAAAACTCACTGCGGTATGAACATCATATAGTCATCCTACAAACAAACACAGGGAAAACTCACTGTGGTATGTACCTCCTACAGTCATCCTACAAACAAACACAGAGAAAACTCACTGTGGTATGTACATCCTACAGTCATCCTACAAAACACAGAGAAAACTAAGTGTGGTATGTACATATTACAGTCATCTTACAAACAAACACAGAGAAAACTCAACATGGTATGTACATATTACAGTCATTCTACAAACAAACACAGAAAACTCACTGTGGTATGTATATCCTACAGTCATCCTACAAAACACAGAGAAAACTAAGTGTGGTATGTACATCCTACAGTCATCCTACAAACAAACACAGAAAAAACTCACTATGGTATGTACATCCTACAGTCATCCTACAAAAAAACACAGAGAAAACACACTGTGGTATGTACATCCTACAGTCATCCTACAAAAAAACACAGAGAAAACACACTGTGGTATGTACATCCTACAGTCATCCTACAAAAAAACACAGAGAAAACACACCGTGGTATGTACATCCTACAGTCATCCTACAAAAAAACACAGAGAAAACACACTGTGGTATGTACATCCTACAGTCATCCTACAAACAAACACAGAAAAAAACTCACTGTGGTATGTACATCCTACAGTCATCCTACAAATCACAGAGAAAACTAAGTGTGGTATGTACATCCTACAGTCATCCTACAAACAAACACAGAAAACTTGACATGGTATGTTCATCTTACAGTCATCCTACAAAGAAACACAGAGAAAACTCAACATGGTATGTACATCTTACAGTTATCCTACAAACAAACACAGAGAAAACTCGACATGGTATGTACATCTTACAGTTATCCTACAAACAAACACAGAGAAAACTCGACATGGTATGTACATCTTACAGTTATCCTACAAACAAACACAGAGAAAACTCAACATGGTATGTACATCTTACAGTTATCTTACAAACAAACACAGAGAAAACTCAATGTGGTATGAACATCATATAGTCATCCTACAAACAAACACAGAGAAAACTCACTGTCGTATGTACATCTTACAGTCATCCTAGAAACAAACACAGAGAAAAATCAACATGGTATGTACATCCTACTGTCATCCTACAAACAAACACAGAAAACTCAACATGGTATGTACATTCTACAGTCATCCTACAAACAAACACAGAGAAAACTCACTGTGGTATGTACATTCTACAGTCATCCTACAAACAAACACAGAGAAAAATCAACATGGTATGGACATCCTACTGTCATCCTACAAACAAACACAGAGAAAACTCGACATGGTATGTTCATCTTACAGTCATCCTACAAAGAAACACAGAGAAAACTCACTGTGGTATGTACATCCTACAGTCATCCTACAAACAAACACAGAGAAAACTCACTGTGGTATGTACATTCTACAGTCATCCTACAAACAAACACAGAGAAAAATCAACATGGTATGTACATCCTACTGTCATCCTACAAACAAACACAGAGAAAACTCAACATGGTATGTACATCTTACAGTTATCTTACAAACAAACACAGAGAAAACTCAATGTGGTATGAACATCATATAGTCATCCTACAAACAAACACAGAGAAAACTCACTGTGGTATGTACATCCTACAGTCATCCTACAAACAAACACAGAGAAAACTCACTGTCGTATGTACATCTTACAGTCATCCTACAAACAAACACAGAGAAAAATCAACATGGTATGTACATCCTACTGTCATCCTACAAACAAACACAGAGAAAACTCAACATGGTATGTACATTCTACAGTCATCCTACAAACAAACACAGAGAAAACTCACTGTGGTATGTACATTCTACAGTCATCCTACAAACAAACACAGAGAAAAATCAACATGGTATGGACATTCTACAGTCATCCTACAAACAAACACAGAAAACTCGACATGGTATGTACATTCTACAGTCATCCTACAAACAAACACAGAGAAAACTCAACATGGTATGTACATTCTACAGTCATCCTACAAACAAACACAGAGAAAACTCACTGTGGTATGTACATTCTACAGTCATCCTACAAACAAACACAGAGAAAACTCAACATGGTATGTACATTCTACAGTCATCCTACAAACAAACACAGAGAAAACTCACTGTGGTATGTACATTCTACAGTCATCCTACAAACAAACACAGAGAAAACTCACTGTGGTATGTACATTCTACAGTCATCCTACAAACAAACACAGAGAAAAATCAACATGGTATGGACATTCTACAGTCATCCTACAAACAAACACAGAAAACTCGACATGGAATGTACATCCTACAGTCATTCTACAACAAACTCGCTGTGGTATGTACATCCCACAGTCATCCTACAAACACTCAATGTGGTATGTGTGCTGTCTTGAGACGTTATTTACAGGCATTAGAATTATCAGGGTTCTCAATAAGTTTTGGTTGAACCGTCTCAAATAGTACAGTAAACGACCAGCTTCTACTTATTCTACTGAAAATTCATTTAGTTTTCCAGTTTATTGAGAAAACTGAATTATACACAAAGCATTTAATTTCCATTATGTTTTTGTTTGAATTTACAGACTCATTATAATTACCAATGAAAAAAAAATGATTGTTGAAATAGAAATTATTTTGATTAGTTATCAAGGAAATAGACATGTATAAGTGACTTAATTAAAATGTAATACTTAGTATTACTTAAATTATATTACATACTGCCTATGCATATTACCCCTTGGCATTCATCCCCAGTAAAAACATTTATTGTTAGTGTACAATCTAAGGTCTTCTGTTTCATGTAAATCAAATAATCTCTGATGTGTAAAGCGCAAGGTAGTGTATGTACATCTGTCTGTGTGTGTTACAGACAAGTCGTGAGAAGGACCAGTTGCAGACGGAGCACACGAAGGCCGTGATGGCGAAGAGCAAACTGGAGAGCCTATGTCGGGAACTGCAGAAACACAACCAAACCATACGGGTATGTGCAACAACAACTTTTAAGACATGCTACAGATTATATATTCTGTCCTCTTTCCAATGTGAAAACTATTTATTATAAAATCATGCAGAATTCCCCATTTTGACGAGGTCCCCATGGAATTTTCATTATAAATTTCCCCAAATTTAGATGCAGTTTCTTGTAAAAAGCACTATGATCAGTGCAAACACGATGTCAGGGTTATGATGAGATACAGTTGATAGAATTAAATCGATATTTAATGCTATTCAATAAGCTAAGCTGCATGAAATATGCTTTTTTGTTGCAAGTTCCTTGTAAATGATGTTAGGATATTTTGAGCACAAGTTTATTTTGTTTGTCTTAATCATTTAAATGGGATTTTAAATTAAATGAAATCTCTTAACAGCAAGAAAGTCTGCAAAGAGCCAAAGAGGAGGATGAGAAGAGAAAAGAAATCTCCCAGAAATTCCAGGTAAGTTGGGTTGTAATAAACTTGCAACATTTTGTAATAACACATGGCGAAGTGGGTGCTTAGGCCATTACAAACATTGTTGTTGCACAGATATAAAACTTTATATCCTCAACAAGTGCTGTCTTTTAACTCGAAGTTTATTAAACTCTCAAGGAAATTGCCATAAACTGGTTTAATGGTGGAAACATAGTCTGTTGAAGTAACTAAAGAAGAAGTTTTGTATATGAAGAAAAATGAATATTAATCAGTAGAATAAATGCTGCTTAGTGTGTTGATGAATTTTATTACTTCATAGAAGCATCGTACTAAATGATATTTATTTAATAGAGACAATTCCGCATATCCTTGGATCTCGTCCAATAGAATGCCTTGATCTTGTCTCTGGTGGAATGTGATTTGTAATTAGTACTCAACTTTGTGAACTTATTTATTCCATGCGGATAAGCTCATGACTGCTTCTGAATAGTTAAATATAGTTGATAGTTTCCAGCCTGCAGCCTATTGTATAACACTTATAAATATGAGTTGTCTCTGGGCATCATTTGACTGGTTTACACAGTTAAATAATTTGAATGGTTAATATTAATTCTTGGATTGACTATCAATGAACTTGAACCAGACCAAAGAATAAACTTTTATACAGTTGGCGGAAGGTTTTCAAATTCTTACAAAACTCTGTAATCTGGTCTCAAATCGTAAAGTAACCGACAAACTTCTACTTATTTCACTTAAAATTCACTTATTTTCCAAATTTGAACCGGTCCAATTGCTACTTGAACCAGCCATTATGGCTGGCAGCCAGTTCTTATTGAGAACACTGACTTGTACAATATACGCAAATAAATGCAGTGTAAGACCGCACACTAGGTGTTAATATTGATGCAATCATTTGGACAAATATTAATTTATTTATTTTTAGCTCGTCTGTTTTACATAAAAAAAAAATCAAGGTATTATAATATGCATGAAGTAATCTCTTCTTGACTGTTTACTTATAGACGACTATAGGAGAGATTCAGACCCAAATGCAAGAGAACCATGAACGGAACAAACAGCTGCGGGAGGAGAATTTCGAACTTGCTAACAAACTCAAGAAGTTTATTGAGCAATCAGAGGCCAGGGAACAGGTACAGATAGATTTTCAAGGCTCTAGATTGTTTTTATATATTTACCATGCATTTGGAACGCCAAGTTAATGGTGCCATTGAATTATATTTTAGTTTGTCTTAAATAAAAAATAAATAATAAAAAATATTGATAATGCTTTTTGTCACTTTGGACAATCATGTGCATTTAATTGATCACCTGCTTGCACTGTCAGTTAGAACAAGCTGCCAGTAAAATTAACTTCTCCATGTGTGGTTTTGGCCTGTTTAAATTTATGAGGAAGCCAGGAACATAATTGTTCCTCTTTTCAGCATATTTCCTCTTTTTTGGCCACAAACTTTAAAAATAAGTTGTTACCTTTTATCTGATCTATACAAAGGTAGATTTTTTGTATATAGTGTGATGGGGATACTCCTATTTTGTTCTGGTTTCCTCTTTTTTTACAACTTTGTGTTGGCAACCCTGATAAGCTCAAAAATCTATTAATTGATGTAAAAGTATGAGGGGTCCTGTTTTTGTAGACCTGTTCAAGAAGCTGTTATTGAAAGATGTTTTGTTGCAAACAATTAACATTTTCAGTGACATGTTTGTGTTGTGTTACTTGCAGCAAGTGTCAAAGGTGATCCAGCACCGTGAACTAGAGCAGAAACTAGCAGACGCCAAGTTGGAGCAGGCCTCCGCCATCCTCATGGAGGAGCAGGGACGCTCACAAAAAGAGAAGGAACTGGTAAGTGATGCACCTCTTGTCACTCATATAAACATGCTCACACAGTACTAGTTATAGAGCTGCCTCTACCCTTATTGAGCCATATTCTCAAACTTTCACTCAAATTTTTAATCCTATTCATGATAGGCAAACTAGAACTTGAACTTAACATCTCCAAGCCCTCAGTTTATTTTAATCTGAATCAAATGTGTGTAGGGAATCACAGATGGATTACATTGGCATCTGTCATTAACATTGCGCTGATTATTCCTTTAAAACGTTAAGATTTAATCTACAACATCTGAAATGTCATCCTTGGCATTCCCGACTTGTTTCTCTGTTTTGACTGGACTTAAATATTGATTGTCCCTACACTACCTTTAAAAAAAACAACAGAATTTCTCTGTCCTTTCTCTACCTATCATACTTGAGACCATTCCCCTTAACACATATTATTTTGATAGGTAAAAGTTATATTGGTGGCTATTGGTGATAGTCTCTGTATGGTGTTGACAAACAGTTATCTACAAATTAATTACTTTTTATGCTCCTAAATAGATACTTACTTCCACATATTTTATGATACAAAGATTTAAGGCATTTATAATTCATAGGCATTCTCATCTTAATATATGACAATAAACGTTTGTTTGCTTCCAGATACTCCTTCAGTCCACAGAATATCTCAAGAAACTACAACTTAAAGATCAAGAGGTATGAACGATTCTTTGCGTCTATTTTCAAACACCTGTTTCATTCAATTATTATCAAACTCATACATTTTTTTAGCTATACAATATTTCAAAAACTTGATCTGTTTTTTGAAGAATAGTGTCAAAAGAGTTGTCATAGCACTTGTGTAATTGTCATCGGAGTGGTCCAAAAACTTCAACTTTTAGTTTTAGTTACAATGTAGATGTAAAATGAAACTTGGTCAAGTTGGTGCCTTGGTGTCTGCTGGCTTTGCTCTGGTTCAGGGACTGCAATATCCATGTTGTGTTATTGTTTAATTGCAGCTCCAGATGTACAAGGAGCGGTATGATGAGTTTCAGTCAACAATCAAGAAGAGTGAGGAAATGTTCTCAAAGTTTAAAACAGAAATGGATAAGGTAAATAGTGCATTAGTAAATCCCTGGTCCTGCATAGAAGGCAGGATTGTCATCAGCCACACTACTCTTAAGAAAACTTAAGCTATGTAAATAAACAACAAGGTTGATTTGTTTATAAAAACATATCAACCTTGTTGATGAATGAATAACAGAACAAATCATTTCTTTTAATTATTTTCTGTGTGCCCACGGTGCATAGTGACATTACGTACTGCAATGCATCATTATCAGTTCAGCGGTTTTATCCATCTTAAAAAAAAGATGAAGCACAGTTTTTAACTTTTGATATATATATATATATAAGCATGGTAAGCAAAATAAAGAAAAGGGCAGGTGGGAAAGTCTGCTCTTTTGATAAGGTGATATCCTGACCTGAAAATGTATGCAGCTGACAGAATTATTAAAATGTTATGATAGATGCTACTTGGATGTTTCTATAAACTATCTAAAACAAAGTTTTCCATGTTATTACTTTTTCTAAAAAAAAAACATGATGGAAACTTAAAGCTAAGTACAGATTACATAAGATGCTGACATACCGTGTTTATAAGCTTGACTATTTAAAGAATAAGGAGGCTATTCTACTCGCCACAGCGTCAGTCAAAGTATTAGGGCAAGTTGGCATTTTCACTTTTAACTCCAATACTCTTCATTCAATATTCATTTCCCTTAATACTTCACACAGTTGTTCAGGACAATCACACAATGAGGTAACAAAACTCAATATCATATTAAATACAAATTATGGCCCCTGATTTACTTAAGGGCTTAGATTAAAGTTATAGGGCACATTGTGTCCAGTTTAAGTTTTAGGGCAAGTTGGGTTTTACACTAATTACTTCAATACCCTTCATTCAATTGACTTAATACTTCACACAGTTGTTTATGGCCGTCACAGGTGAAATAACTCAATATTATCCCAAATACAAATTATGGCCCTTGATCAACCTAAAAAGATTGGTTAAAGGTTTTGGGCCACTTAGGATTTTAACTCAGATCTCAAATACTGTTCATTCAATGGCCCTCATACTTTACACAGTAGCCATTACAATATTAGGTTATGTAACTCCATATTAACCTTTAAAACAAATTATGGCCCTTGATTGACACTCACTCGAATAATTCAAGTTAGTTTTGATATGAAGTGACCAAACTTGGATAGATGACTTCCATGGGATTGCATGACCCCTAGGGTAAAGGTCAAGGCCACTGTTAATAAAATAGAAAAAATGTTGAAACTGAATCTGACAATTAAGGCTGAAAATCTGGTTCATCGCATTGCAGTGTGTCTAGTTAACATTTTAATTTGACTTGTTTTATTGGTTTTGAGTGGCAGTTTAACATCATTATTTTATTCATTTCTAAGACAAAGCGGATATAGTCGAGCGAACTCTCAAGCATTCATTATTGTACTGCTAACACTTTAACACGAGTTCATACGTCATGTGTATATTCCATGTTATCGATGGATAAGCGTTGTATATTCCATGTTATAGATGGATAAGCGTTGTATATTCTATGTTAAAGATGAATAATCGTTGTATATTCCATGTTATAGATGGTTATATATTCCATGTTATAGATCTGTAAGCCTTGTATATTCCATGTTATAGATGAATAAGTGTATATACAGTGTTATAGATTGGTTAGCTTTGTTCATTCAATGTTATAGATGGGTAAGCGTTGTAAGAAGCTAGAGAAGGATGGAGCCCAGTGGAAGACCAAGTGGGAGGGGGGAAACCGGGCACTCCTAGAGATGGCAGAAGAGGTTAGTTATTGTCACATCAAAAATCATAAGATGTATTTACCCTCTTTGGTAGCTGTGTTTACTGCTGTATTAAAGTGTATCTTAAAAACTTTATGATCAATGTAGCTCTTGTACTTTATGACCATTTCTAGGTTAAGTTCAAACAGTATTTATACAAGGGATGATCCAAAGGTACACACACACACACTTCTATGATTTCCTAAATATACATTTCATATCAAAGCATGATGTTTTAGCTATATGCTGAGCAAATTTTCTATTCCTATCATTAACATGTGTATTTACAGATAATCAAATACAGACAGTGTAAATGGTTCAATGCACAGCAGTTTCAAAAAGTAAACATTGTAAACGTGAAGCCTGTACTGCTCAATGTCAAACCTTTAATATCTGAACATGGAGGTTTTTATTTACCAGACAAACAATAGAAATTTTACAAATCACACTCTTTAAAACAATTTCTCCAACTAAACCACTGGATCAGCTTCAACCAAACTTTTTAGAAATGTTCCTTGGACGATCCTCTTCCAGATTTATTCAATAAAAGTGGCTCCATGCAAAACTCTGGTTGCCATGGCAACCAAATGGAAAAACTTTCAAAATCATCTCAGAAACCGCTGGCTCGATTTCCAAATAATTTCACAGAAATGTTCCCATGGGATGTGGCTATTTTTCAATATATGTCTAATGGAAAACTTTGAATATCTTCCGTCAGAAACCATTGGCCGGATTTTAAAATAATTTTACAGAGGTTTCTAAAAGGTGACCCTCTGTCAAAGTTGAGTCATAAAAAAAACATGGTTGCCAGGGGCGGGGCTATTGATCACTATTTGTCTATATGGAAAACTTTGAAAATCTTCTTTTCAGAAACCTTTGACCCAAATTAAAAATAATTTCACAAAAATGTTCTTTAGGTGACCATATATTAAATTCCTTCACCCTATTGTTATTCATAAAAAACATGACAGCCAGGGGAAGGGCTAGTTTCACTTTATGTCGTATGGAAAAATTCTCTTCAGCAAACCTTTGGCAAGATTTCAAAATTTTCACAGATATCTTCCGAATGTGACCCTTTCATCTTTTCTTTTTTATGCCGCCGAAGGTGGGCATATTAAAATTGCACCGTCCGTCCGTCTGGCTCTGTAACTTTCCCTTGTATGGACAGATTTTAAAATAACTTGCCACATGTGTTCCACATACCAAGACGACGTGTGGCGTGCAAGACTCGTGTCCCTACCTCAAAGGTCAAGGTCACACTTAGTGTTTATTCACAATGGAGTGCTGCATATAAGGATATAGAGTATAGGTTGTCGTGTCCGGGCTGTAACTTTCTCTTGTATGGACAGATTTTAAAATAACTTGCCACATGTGTACCACATACCAAGACGACGTGTTGCGTGCAAGACCCGTGTCCCTACCTCAAAGGTCAAGGTCACACTTAGTGTTTATTCACAATGGAGTGCTGCATATAAGGACATAGAGTATAGGTTGTCGTGTCCGGGCTGTAACTTTCCCTTGTATGGACAGATTTTAAAATAACTTGCCACATGTGTTCCACATACCAAGACGACGTGTCGCGTGCAAGACCCGTGTCCCTACCTCAAAGGTCAAGGTCACACTTAGTGTTTATTCACAATGGAGTGCTGCATATAAGGACATAGAGTATAGGTTGTCGTGTCCGGGCTGTAACTTTCTCTTGTATAGACAGATTTTAAAATAACTTGCCACATGTGTTCCACATACCAAGACGATGTGTCGCGTGCAAGACCCGTGTCCCTACCTCAAAGGTCAAGGTCACACTTAGTGTTTATTCACAATGGAGTGCTGCATATAAGGACATAGAGTATAGGTTGTCGTGTCCGGGCTGTAACTTTCCCTTGTATGGAAAGATTTTAAAATAACTTGCCACATGTGTTCCACATACCAAGACGACGTGTCGCGTGCAAGACCCGTGTCCCTACCTCAAAGGTCAAGGTCACACTTAGTGTTTATTCACAATGGAGTGCTGCATATAAGGACATAGAGTATAGGTTGTCGTGTCCGGGCTGTAACTTTCCCTTGTATGGACAGACTTTAAAATAACTTGCCACATGTGTTCCACATACCAAGACGACGTGTCACGTGCAAGACCCGTGTCCCTACCTCAAAGGTCAAGGTCACACTTAGTGTTTATTCACAATGGAGTGCTGCATATAAGGACATAGAGTATAGGTTGTCGTGTCCGGGCTGTAACTTTCCCTTGTATGGACAGATTTTAAAATCACTTGCTACATGTGTTCCACATACGAAGACGACGTGTCTTGTGCAAGACCCATGTCCCTTCCTCTAAGGTGAAAGATACAGTGTTTATTCACAAGGAATTTTGAATATAAGGACATAACAGTGTAGGTTGTCAAGTATGGGTGGTATTTTTTTATGTTCAGAGGCAATTTAAAATAACTTGCCATATGTATTTGACACGTAAAGGCAAGATCAACTTTTCATGTACTGACCTTGTTGGTAGGTCAATGTCACATTCGGGGGCATTCGTCACATACTGTGACAGCTCTTGTTTATTGTTTAAAATCATTGAAGATATCAACTTCAAACTTCAGGAACTATTTTACAGTAACAATGTGCTCTTTTTTGACTAGTTATGTAACTCCAACTTTAATATTATAAAAGTTATGGCCCTTAGTAACTTTGTAAACAAATACATAATTTTCATGTTTTATTCACCCTTGACAAAAGGGATGAATTGTAGTTTCACTAACAGTCCACGGGCGTTTGGGCGTCGGCGTCCCAGGTTAATGTCCAATCAATAACATTAGAACCCTTTCCAATCAGGTGAGCAATATAGCTCCATCTTGGCCCTTTTGTTTTGATATAAGTATAACCTTGTCATGTAATAAAACGTTTGTTGACTAGGGAGACATAGAATATGATCTGATATTTACTTCACAACAGAAAAACAAGGACTTTATACCAGTGAATATCAAATCATATTCAATGGCTCCATTGTCCATAATTGTATAATTTTAAGTGTGTGTTATTATTTCGTACATCTATTTTAACCTGCATTCCAGAAAACTCGCTATGACAGGGAGCGAGGTATGTTGATGGCGAAGGTGAGCAAGCTTGAGTCTCTGTGTCGAGCCATGCAGGCAGAGAGACAGGCAAGAAAACTCCTAGAGACAGAACAAATGGGTGAGTACTGTCATCATATGGAGATGGGTATCAGGATGTTATTTGTGTTCATGTTCAAGGTTACAAGTTGTGAAAAAATAGATCATGAATGAGGACATAGATCAGTGTTCAAGGTGGCCTATTGTGAGCTTTTAAGTCAGCTTTGGGGCTACAGTTTTTGCTTAGATATTTAGTGCTTAGCTTGTGCTCTTTTACTTATTGCTAGAATTATGCATATGTGTGATGTAATTGTTCTGGCCCCGATACTGTAACGTGTTTCTGGACTTCTAGGATTAGGAAAAACTTATCGTCCACATCTGCAAGGCCCCGATATTAGATATTTTCTATACAGCATTGGCAATTTGTATTTAATCATTTTAAAACCCTGGCCTTGAGGTTAATATTAGCCTTTCAGTTTTGGTGGCCTTGCTTTTTAGATAGACTTTAATCATTTAAAGGACAACAATATTTGAAGGGTTAGGTTTTCAAATTAATGCTACTCTTTCTGCCATGGATTTCAGTTTGGTAGAATCATTGTAATTTGTATAATTGTATTAAAAAGGTATAATTTCAATGCTACTATTTGCCTTGTTAGCTTAAGTGACCCATATAAGAATGTGGGTTATATTTGTATTTACTCGTTTATTTTTGGTAACAAGTCATTTAAGGTCAAGATCACTTTATATACTTGGGATTCCACCTATGCACTTTGTCATGAGGTTAAGTTTATATGCTAGATATAAGACATACTTCAGGCTGTTGACATTGCAGGAAACAAACTCTAGCCAAGTATATCGGTTTTCCTGTTGGCAATCATTCTGATGTTCTTGTCCGCTTCTGACTAGACACACGTAGTTTGACTTGAAAACAGAATCATCAAAAGTAAAAAGCACATACACATGTACAATCTTTTCACATCAAATGCTTTTTATAATGAAATGGTGATTGAGTCCTTTCAAAGTTGCATGTCTAGATCAAATTACTTGCCATTTAGAGGATCTGTCATACTCAAATTTCTCAAAATCTTGTTTGTAGGCAAGTGTTTTTCTTTTGCATTACAATGTATGGGAATGTATTACTCTTAATTGAAGCTTCTCCTATTGCAGCTGATGAGATGTCAAAACTGGGTCTGAAACCTGAAGAAATGTCTGCCACAAATGATGCACCAGTAATGGAGACAGAGGGGGCAGAGATAGGGGGGTCAAGCTCACCGACAGAGGGGGCAGGGGACCTCTCAGTCAATAGTGATAACACCTCATGTATGTGTATGATATATTTGAATACATGTAGTGTTGTATTTATTTTGAGTTTGATCTTTACTACAGACAATAGAACTTTTAGCTTTTTAGCATCTACCTTCATAATGAAACATTGTGTTTGATTGCAATTAAGTGGAATCTATTGTGAACAATTTTGTGAAAGTTAAAAAGATTTAAATTTGAAACAGCATTCAAGATTGAAAATTTTTTGACGAAATATCCACATATTTATAATACAAGTAAGGCTTTATCTTTTAAATTGTGGGAGTTATCAAGTTATTATTCACAGTTGTTTATCAAATCTCCATGTTCCAGGTGCTTCAGAGCAGACTGGCACCACTGTGATCAAGCAGGAACCGCTTGCCCCTGATTCCAGCCAATCGGAGGCTTCCTCTGAAGGAAACGGCCAATCAGAAAATCAAAATCTTGAGGCCAACAGTCCCAGCCAATCGGAAGACAAACAGGCACCTGAACCCAGCCAATCAAATGAAGAATCTTGATTGACCCTGTTTTGACTTCAATCTGTGTGCTGGATATTTTACTAAAAGACTAGATCCATTTAAATAATAATTATTGAACAAAGATTGTGAAAAAGAACTTATCATTATTTTGGTAACATTCTAGTATGCAGTGTTTCTGTGACATTTGTCTGCATACTCATTTCTATACAATTTGCAGCAGCAACATAGTTGTTTAGCAATGTTTTCATGACAAAAATGATCATTTTTTCCCTTAATTCAAGTAAAATGGAAACACCGTGTTATTTTACAAATGAATTTTCAGAAAAATAATGACATGTCATATAATGTCATTTCATTAGAGTGAAAATATTTTTAATTCTAAAGCTGTATGGACAAGCTTAAAATCATGCAGGCTGGTAGGAAGGCTTTAATATATGAAATCAATTGTATTTTGATGGTCACAGATTAATAGTTTCACATATACTGATGTCTGGGCCGTATTAAGATAGTTGAATCAACTTATCTTGTGCTTTGCTTGTGTGTTGTTTATTTATTGCGAATAAATGTCCGACCTTGAGAATGGTAATGTTCGAACAAAAAACATATGCATGTTATCACCACAATGTAACATTATGCACATTGCCATGTCTGGTCAAGTACATATTGTACTTTAGTAAAACTTTTGATATTTGTCAAAAGAAATAAAGGTTTGTTTATGACAATGCTGTTCTTACTTTATTTTTAACCTTGTGTTAAAGTTTTGGTCTGTATATCTAGCATACAAAAATTACTAGTTTATGAAATTGATGGTCTGTTCCATTCGATGAATCACTAAACAGTTTTCTTCACTTGCAAGATAATGCATCAGGACCATATTTGACATTAGACTCTTCAATACCATGCTGCTAGTAGCAATGCTGCTCCATCAGCGCCAGATGGGGGCTAGTCATTTCTTACCCTAGTCATCTTGTACCCTATATTTTTTGGTCATCTTGTAAAACTCAAACATGAGATGCATATATACACTAAAAAATGAGTATATTGTTTATTAAAAACACATAGACATAATGAAATAAAGGTTACGAAATGACTCGGTCGGGTAGGAAATGACTAAAGTGTAAGGAGTGAACCGAAAACTGGAGGGTACAAAATAACCCTATACCTGCCAGTACCTAGGCCGATCCCCCAAGAGAAAACAGTAATCCTTTCGTCATGCGGTTGTGTATAAGAAAATTCTATTCGAGGTTTTGAGACCCGTGAAAACTGATTAGCATGTGCTTTCATTAGTTGACTGAAGTAACAATGGTCTGCGTAACGGACGACATACCTTTCGTACGTTCGATGCGCGTATCGTTCTTCCGGAGCAATATGCTGCCCAGCTTTAAACAAATGTCGACCAAAGGCGGTGTTTACGATCGGTTAAAGCCTGAAACTTGGTCTTTTGTAGGTACCTTGGAAAATAATTATTAGTTCATAAATAAGCCATACACAGACATGAGACCGTTCGTAAACGCGCTCATACATTGTTCGTGCATTTGTTCCGGGGCAGTGATTACGAACAGTCTCAAGTTTGAGGTCAGACTCAAGGCGCATTGTGGCAAAACTTCACTTCATTGTAACTTTCCTTCTATCTGAGCATTAAATGTAAAAATTGCTGAAATATATTACTATTGGAATGTTTGACTATTATGTACAATAATTTTCGTTAAAGAAATGGAATAAATATGATTTTTGTGTACCTTTATAAAATGATTTTCTGAGTCTAGACTAGGGCTTGAGAGTGTTCATAATCATGGCCCCTGACATTGGCGAGTAGAGGGTATTGACCGTGTGAAGTGTGCCATCGACGATAATGTGTAGGTGTGTAACCTTCACCCGGCGCTCCTTATGAGATAAACTTGCTGATAAAGAGAGAGATTTGGCCCAACGTACCCAATTGTGCAAAAATATAACTTGAGTATTGTTGTAAACAGCGATCTCTCGACCTTGACGCAAAATGAATTTGTAAACTTGACGCGCAGATTGGCGCATATCCAGCTGCTGATGCTGCAAGTTTTGCTTTTTTCTCTTCAAAGCAAGTGTCTTCAGACTGTCTTTGGCGAATACTGATTTCAGTGAATGTTTTTGATTCAGTATTCAGTATCATCGGAACGACCGATTCATCGACGTGAACCAACGACCGGACAGCGCGCTAACCAACAATCGGACAGCGACCGACAGTCGGACGGCGTGCCAACAGTCGGACAGCGTGCCAACAGTCGGACAGTGCGCTATCCAAAGGCCGGACAGTACGCCAACCAACAGTCGGACAGTGCGCTAACCAACGTTCGGACAGCTGGCTGTCCAGCCTCGCTAACCAACGGCCGGACAGGGCTGATCTCCGTATACAATATATCTAGAGCTTTACCAAAAAATCAGTATAATATATATATAAATCTGTCCTAAATAACATAGTTTAGGTCATGTGAGGAAAAGTTGAAACTTATAATCTATATGACTTATAACGTTGTATTTAGATGTATTCTTTTTTTCCTGCACTAAATTTGTTCATTCATTACGGGGACGGCTTCAGATTTTTTGCGTTAGAATTGGAGGGGGGTTAGACGTGCACTCCCTCCCCAACAGCTGAAAAAAACTATTAACCTACATGTGGTTAGCCAATGGGTTTCCGGGGAACAACCTGGGCTAATTGTATTCGGAAATGGTGTATTCTAGTGTATCTGATTAATAATATTACTCGAAGTTAACTTGAACGATATAATTATAAGGGAGGGGTTGGTGTGGTTGCGTCCCCACTTTATGCGCGTTAACATCATGCTTATGACATATGTATGACCATGTTAATGTTAATAACTATATTGCAATACATTACACTGTTTGTGAAGAAACTTCACAGTTTCACGACAATAATCATTCTATGTCTGTCTGTCTGTATGTGAGGTATATCGCTGTCAGGGGTGATATGTTGAGAATTTCAATGCTGAGATTCCTTGTGCTTGAATTGTTCCGTGCGTATAGCCATGTGGTGGCAGCGGTTATTGAACAAACTTCGCTTAGCCCTGAGTCATCATCTGCTATAATACGTATACAGTGCGATTCAGGTCAAGGCGAATGTATACAGTATCGAATATTGAAGTAAAACAATGGCTGAATGTCAACATAGAATACTTACTTAATCCTTCACATTATATTCTTAAAAAGCGTCGTTTTGCATGCACCGTAGGTGTATGTCGGCTGTTCAAATGTCTTTTTTTATTCGTATTTATTTCATCATTGGTTCATAAATCATGTGCAGCTGAATACGTGACGACCATCAGTGTCACCGTGATTCCGTGATTAACCAGTCTGTTGACGGCCTGCAGATTCACATGGAGTAACCGCAGACATTGCGTCAGCAGACCTATGCCTCTTTTATGATGTATTCCCAATGTTTGAGTGTAGACCTTGTGGTATTGTGGTTAGGTCAAACAGATCATTGTCATAGTAACCAAGTTTCATCTATATGTATATACAAAATGTACATCCAAGTATAAGCCAACCAACTCGCGGCATTTTGGGTACAAAATTACTCCTTTGGCGAATATCCCATCAACCGATGGGGGTAACCCCCCCCCCCCCCCCCTTTGGCTCCAGAATTTTGTTTAAGTCACACTTGGGGATGTGACGGGGTCAAGCCACAATGCAGCCATTATAGGGCGCGGGCAGACGTTTATAAACTCAACAACAGCAATAGCCAACCAATAACAAGTTTTCGGAGCAGCATCCAAAGCCACACTAACGCCGACGATGACACCAGCGCTATGGATCTTATCCCTCCCAAATATGGAACAGCACTTGCGTACGAAATTAAGGGTAACAGTTCTCTTCTCCATATACAGACGACGTAACATAACCATTCTGTGTCTAGTTTGCATATTTAGATATATTTTTTTCAAATTTAATAATGGAAGTTAGAAGACTTGAAGGTATTGTCGACGATAGCACATGCAAACGGGTAAACACGGGTGTCCTTACAAACTGGTGTACATGTACATTACGGTAAACGAAAAGAAAAGGTCACTATCAGTTTGTAAGATTTTATCTTGTCAAAATACATAAACAAAAGAATACAACAGCCAAAGTGTTCAAATAAAAACAATGCAACCATTTACATCAGAAATAAAACAAATAAAAAACACATCTTAAAAAGGCTTGCCTATCAGGTAAGGTACAAAAGCAATTTACTTGCTTTCCAAAATGCAAAAATATAAATGATAAGCATATTTAAGTGTTAATCAGTCATTTTAAACAATCTTTTCTAAGAATTGCATTCCTTGCTTTCTGAAAAAAAGAAACCAAACCTACATAAAAAATATATATAATTATGCTCATAGTAATGATCAATAATATGATATAATATCCATACAAGTATATATCGCATACTTATTATATGCACTCTAAAGCATGTTTGTTGCTGGTAGATTTGAGTATAATTATATATAAATGAGAACTACGATATCTCAGGTCACATCCATATATCCTATAACAGTCAGAGTCTATCTAGGAGTAAGGAACCATTCTCAAACTAGGAGATGAGAACCATCCTTCACAAAATATAGCACTATTGTGTATAAATGTACAAAAATCAGCAAAATAAAAAGATGCAGAAAAGAAAATGACAACAACTACACGAAATGTACTTCACTTCAGAAAAAACAAACACCAACTTTTCTTACAATCAATTGTTATACATGTATTTAGAATCGATTACACCAATCAATCAAGCATACGACTTGAAATGATTACCAAGCTTAAAAAGGACAATATTTATAAAGGTATACAATACAATTCTATACACAAGCTCAAAATTCAAAATGTGGATTGGAAGATCAAAATATCAGCACATTTATTTCAGTAAAAAACATATATAGCAAAAGTAGTCAATAAAACATACCACTCATAACATAACAGAGTTAAAGGGACTCCTTCACAGATATATATTGCCAACATTTTTGCTTACATGTGTTCAGATGGAGTTATTTTACTTCCTTTTATCATGAACATATATTTATATGTCTTTGCTCTTATGCACAAACACCAAACAGCAACTGGCAGATATGATATAGAAAAGATTAGAAAATCCTGGACATTCATTTTTCAAAAGTGTTACTAATGATTTTCCGCAAAATAAAGCATGTCTGTCATATTTGTTTTAAATAATTGTTAACAGAAAATTGTTTTATCATTGTAACAATCAGTTGGTTGACATTTCACATGATTTGTAGTGTGTGACCCTATACAATGTGAATGAGTGCCTTTGAGAGTACTGGTTAGCTTACATGTTTGAATAAGCATACAAAGAGGGTTGCATCATTTTCTGCATGATATAAATTAGATACATCTCATTATATGAGAGTGTCTGAACCTCATTATATGAGAATATCACTATGTTTATATGCCATATCTGCTGTATAGCGGTACAGACTGTATCATTTGTAATCATAGTACTTCTTTTAAATAATGAGGTACAGGCTGTATCTCTTATACACATAGTGATACTTCCAAATAATCATGATTTTCACATACAATTATAGTTCAATATATAGCTCAGAGAAAATCAATTCCAGGAGGAAACACAAAACAGTCTTAGCATATAAGTAACTATGATGGTCAAAACGTTAGACATTTTTTTCTTTGCTTGCATTATTTCTGTACTATGAATGTTAAAAGAAAAAAAACATTCAAACATGTATAAGACAAATTACCAATTTATGCCATTCGAATCAAATTGCAGGATTTAGTGCTTTGAAATTCTAAAATCCATGGAAATAATATCCAGCTGGTTGCTATAAGTACATGAGATTGTCACAGTATTTCCTTTACTAAGTCTCTTGTACAAAATATCCACACCTACACATTGGAAGCTGCCAAACAGGGCCTAGTGGTATCATAGTACAGCCAGAAATTTCATGGTACACCTGATCCAATGTGATTATCTAGTGTAGTTCTGTAAACATACTAACACTTAAAATTCCAGGACTGGTATTCATTAAACATCTCAGTTATTCCCAAAGGTGATTTCCTCAATTTTTCAGTCAAATTTAAAGATGTGTAAAAGTATTTTTAGCTTTGAAGTATGTATATTACATAAAACAATCAAGAACATAAAGCATTTAAGACTAAGTTACTGTATCATATGACCAGTAAAGGACCCAACTTTAAGTAGAAATTTACTTCAGTTAGGAAATGACTATAAAGATGTTTATGTAAAACCCCAGATACTTAAATGGCCAGATTTAAAGCCTCATACAGAAATAATAAACCTTAAACCAGGAAAGAAACAGCTTGAGTCACAAGGAACATTTTTAAAAGTCACTTACAAATTAATTATCAAGTGAACAAATAACATTATAAAACGTATAACCATATAATCAAGCAATTCCTAATTGAATCATTTTCTCTTGTGTGGTACAAGTGTACAAGCATAAAATGTATTTTTAATTTACAAATGGGACCTTATAAGTAATAGATATTTCAAATAAAAAATGTCCAATCTTTACAGTGATTACAAATTAAATTGAAATTATGCAATATCATACAAACATAATGTACATGTCTTTCAAAATCGATGATGCACCAACATTTTCCCTACAAATTCTAGACTAGAACAATACACAGCTAAGAAAAAGGAATCATATGCATATATGTGAAACAAATCACTGTGCAATAAACAAGATCAAATAAAGTCACAAAGGCTGCTCCAGAACTGATACTGCATATATGCCCTATATATTTGCAGAGTTTTGCAGGAAAGTTTTATCTGTTCAATGCCATATAGACATCTTAACAGAGAAGGTTTCGTTCAGTGGCCGTATGAAATGGTAGTCGTAGGCCTTGCAATAAGGACATGGTATCATTCGACTGTACTCGCTGAAGTACTGCAGGCCGCTGAACACGTCAACCACGGCACGATGACAGTGCTTGCATGTGAGTCGTTTCTGGCAGCAAGGCATAGCTGCAAAGATGTCGTACGAATACATTGAGCCCAGAAGTAAGGAACTTCCATCCCATTTGCACTTGCACGCAGCGCAACTTATGTCGTTCGCTCCTTCAAGGCACAAGACACACACTGCATTTATGTACTGAAGGCGACCTTCAGAAATAACTTGCAGAGCCTGATTGTCATAGGCTTGTGGTGAAAGAAACAATGTTCCATCAATCAGCGGGTACTTTTCAAATATACAAAGCTCATTTTTGCAAAGAACACAGTTCAAAGATGAAACTTTGTAGTTGCCAAGGTGATTGAGTACAAACATGTGGACATCATCCGACCCTGGCGTGACATCATCTTCCATTTTGATGTGGTACGGATTCTGCTTGTGTTTAGGTAGTATGTTGAAGGCTGACAGATCCATGCGTCTCCTGAACAAGTTGTTCATGACCATTCCTGAAGTTGGACTTGACCCTGGGCTTGGGACTGTGTCAAACTCGAATCTTTGCTTCACAGTTGACCCGGACGATTGCGGGGATTGAGGCACTGGGGAGCTGGAGCTGGAAGTCATCGATGAGGCAGAGTTAGGAGGACTACTTCCTGTGCTAGATATACTGTTGGCTCGTATACGGTCATCACTTTTGCGTTCAGAGTGCTTGTTCAGAATGATAATACTGGGTGAAGCTTTTCTTATATGTATTTGCATGCCATTTCTCTGTCCAACAGCAACTGTTTGTGGAACTGCATTACCATTGGTATCACTTTGGTCAGCTTTTTGAGAGTTGACTTTAGCAGCATTTAGATTTGCATTAGTGTTGTTATTTCCTGAGGGCCTTCTCTCTCTAGTTGCAGCAACAACAGCATGATTGTTGTGCACAGCATTGTTGAGAGCTGGTTTTGATGGCTCGATTTTCTTCTTTGGTTTCTTTTTCAAAGCGTTATCAACTCGCACTGGACGAATGTAGTCCAAATCCTTTCGTAGATGCCCCTTGCCACAGGAACAATCGCATGCTTTGAAAGCCAAATCATACCCTTTCTTGGTCCACAGGTTTTGCAGACGCTGTTTTTCACTCCAGCTGCGTGCACGACCGCACGAGCGCAGATACGCCAGCACGGACTCTTCCCAACTGTCGAAACAACTTTTGTGCATCCAATTTCCGACAACACAGAGCTCATTATTACACGCAACTCGAACTGCATCTCCAACATCTTCGGTGTCAATCAGCTCCTCCTTGAGAGGGCAGCTCCCAGGCATGCAACATGGTTGCATTCTTTGACCATTCTGCGGATTGCCTCCATTGTTGTTGTTTACGTTGACGGCGTGGCCATTTTGCACGTTGTTGTTTGTGTCCGCTCGTATGCCATTATTACGAGCATGTTTCGCGTGTTTTTGGTGTGGCATTGTAGATCAATGTTGCTTCTATCCTTGCACACTATTGAAAATGAATGTCACAGCGAATTACACCGTAAATTTCCTTTAAAAAGTGTGTTCATGTGTTGACAATCCCGGCGAATTTTCCAATTTTATCGTCCTAGCCGAGCTCTTCAATTGCTTCATATGTCGCGCTTTCTGATTGGGCAGTTTCTAGGTAAGTGTCGTAATGAGAAATTTGATTGGACGGCCTTGGCCGTGACCTTGTGTCAAATTTTATTATGATAATGTGAGCTAGCTTGTTTACTACAAAACGTTAAATAGGTCAGGAATCTGTGATCTGATATTAACTGGTTTAATAGCAAGTTAAAGATCCATATAGGACTAGCTGGGACTATTTTCAGCTATTCAATTCAATATTGACGTAACTGTCTCGAACAGCAATGCTTTATGCCATTTTAAAATCAATTTATTAAAATGAAAAGAGCACACTACCCAATTCACATACAGTACAGTATACAGTATACGACATTTATACCGCTAAATTGGTGATATAATTTACATACTGTTACAGTACAATATTTATTGATGCGGACATTACTGTACTCATAATATGAATAGACGACAATTCTAGAGTTATTCTGCACATACTGACACAATTAATAATTATGTTCATAAATAGCCAGAGGCGGTGCTGGGATTTGAAGGTTGAGTGAGGGTGTACATGGGTTCGTGGCATCCCATGTACACCCTCCCCCCCAAAAAAAACAAGAATACACGATTAAAACGAGTAAACAAAGCAACGCAAATACGGGCTGTTTTCAGTCGAAAATGGTACATGTTCGATATCCGAACTGTATTGACCGTGATGAAAAGCACCACCGCCATCTAACTCCGCTAGTGATAGTTCAGTGTTTTGCATGGAATGTATATCATCATCAACCAATTTAATAAGCCAATTTTACACTGCTATCCAAAACGCCCATCAGTCTCCTCTTTCTACCTTAAATCATTTAATAATGAATAATATCGATGGCATCATTTAAAAATGCCGGACTTACATTTTTTTACTTTTTCAGGAGATACAAAAAACAATATAAAATGTCATATACAATGACATGTATGTTCGGGGTTTTCTGCAACTTCTTCTGACCAGTAAACTCAATTTCTATTGGCTGTTAAGTCCGGTGTTTTCAGAAAAGGCGGCAAACTAAAATAATTATGTTAATAAAAAGATGAAAACCCCGAATGTAGGTTCGGCTTTTTTAAATGGTGCCATCGATATGTTTAAATCCATGTTTGAACCAATGGGCCGTATGATAACAGATTTTATAAAAGAAAGATATTTGACTTTTAAATTCCAAGATTTTGATCGACTTTAAACGTGCTGTACTAGTTGGCTGAAACGCCAATAATTTGTCCGTTTACAGTAAAGTTGAAACAAAACATGTAGTTTGATTTTGTGACGTAGGCGACATATACTTCCCACGGTAAACATCCGACGTTGGTCCGACGTCGCTCGACGTGGGTATCTGTGGCCATGACGTGGACAGCTGAAATCACACGTGGAAATCCCGACGTGGAAACTCTGACGTCCGTGCGACGTGAATAAACGATGTCGTCTCGTCTGTGAGTTTATCTGACATATATGATTTCAATAAAAATTGAATCGCACTTAATACCGACAAGTGAATCCAGGGGGAGAGCATTCGCCCCCCCCCCCCCATCCCCGCTTAGAATCATTCAAGTCTATTTATTCAATGAAGGAGAAAAACAGTATCACAATACGCCAAAAAATTCACCATTTCGGACTATTGATTGTTAAACATTTCGTGGGGGAGTGTGAGCACACCCCACCCCCACCCCCTGGTAAAAAAATTAACCAAATAAATCAGTTGGTTCTGTGGAAGTGGTGCAAGTAAAAGCTACCAGACAATGCTGCATATAATACAACTTAGAACTATTAAACCACTTCCATTATAACAAAACTATTCTTTTGTCACAATTCTCACCAAATGATACAAAAAAAAAATCTTAATAATTTTATAATTATATTAAACACTTTATGAGTGCGTTTGAACCGATATGAAAATGTATAGGTCCAATATCTGACCGATATATTATTAATTATTAGATAGATATAGAAAACGATATAGGACCGATCGATATATTTACGGTTGGTGAAATATTTCTTGTTGGTCATATGCATTACCTCCCTTGATTTTAATTAAGTTTTTTTTTTGTTCATTTGTTTGAATTTCCAATTTTACATATCTCGAGTGTGATCAAATCAGTAATTTATGAAAACAAATATTAACATTGAATATAAGTTGATTTTAAAATATTTTAATTTAAATACGTTTATTTATAATCACCCCGACATGTGGTACCAGTAGCCCCACTGTGCAAGCTAGCGCTCGGCATCTAAAGGGTAGTACTGGGAAATTGGTGTACTCAGTACTGTTTGAACCCAGAAGAGTTGTAGCCAGTGTA
Source organism: Mya arenaria (assembly GCF_026914265.1). Classification (NCBI taxonomy): domain Eukaryota; kingdom Metazoa; phylum Mollusca; class Bivalvia; order Myida; family Myidae; genus Mya; species Mya arenaria. The sequence goes on along the minus strand of NC_069127.1, from coordinate 13,773,817 downwards.
TCGTATCGATGCCTTCCGCCGAGCACGTTAAATAACCAAGAAGTCTCTTCGCAAAGAACCAGGTTTTGCACCCGGATCTTGTTTCTCACTCTGTTCCTTCAAGTCTTCCAATGTCTGGATTTGACTGAGAACTGCCCTCACTTCTATCTCATGTCACTTTTGGCATTTACACACAATTTAAGTCGTGATGGTGCAACAGCGGGGCCAAGCCATTATGCAGCCAATGGGCTCAGGAAGACCATGATAAATTCAAACAAACAAACAAACAAACGTTAAATTATAATAAACTTAGTTTTTAACGCCCGTACCTGAGCCGTTCGCACAGCGCGCCAAGTTCACTGTCGTAACAGTGACATTGCAAATAAGAGAAAAAAGTAGATCTAAAAATAAAAGTTGTGGAAATTGATGTATGTCAATAATAGTTGTAATTGAACGTTGGGTTTTGACGTCAAACCACTTTGCAAAATCCGAAGTCAAACCCAGGTCGGAGTCCGACGTCGACGCGACGTCAACTATTCGCTGGGTAAAACAGTGCTGAAAGAAGCAATCGGGTATTTGCGGCGCTGCTAAGATTACACAATAAAAATGCTAAATTCATCTTGTTGTAAAACTGAGTTTTAAAACTACTAGGATCGAAGTCTGATTATTTGTCATCATGCTTTCTTCTCAAAAAATGAAAATCTATGAATTTAAATACCCACGAAATTGTCTTATTTCAAAAAAACACGAAATTCCAAGCCCACGAATATGAATATTTTCACCGTATTTATATATTTGCTAACATCACTAAAAACGAACATACTTTTATTGTTAGTCTTTATAAAATAAGTATTCAGACAGTTAAGGGAGTAGCATTATATTAGTAATTATATTGCCACTTTCCTTAAGTTTGAACCAGTATTTTACAATACGTACATATCTATTTACATACAATGGGTATCTACCCAATTCACCGTAAACAACAACATTTGAAGACGATTGTCTGACGCCTAGTACGGCTTTGCAAAATTTTAAATGTATCTTTTCTAGCTGTGTAGACTTCGTAAATCCCCAAATTCCACACCCGTATGTAATTATAGATGAAACAAAGGCATCGAATAATTGCAAAGCTACCCTAGGTTTACATTCATACTTTTTAAGATTTGACAGCAATGTGTTTACTGCTTTTAAACCTTTACCAGATAATGTTTGGGTATTAAGGCTAAAATTGCCAGTATAATTTAAAGTTACTCCTAGATAGTTAAAATCATTTACAATGTCAACATCTTCGTTTGCATACAACCATTTTTCATTACGTTTTGTGCCACCTCTTTTGCGAAAAATTACAATTTTAGTTTTAGCAATATTGACCTCTAAGTCCCAGGTATTACAATAACTGTATAAACGGTCTAACGACAATTGTAAGTCTTCCGGGGTTTCACCAAGAACAACCATATCATCAGCAAATAACAATAAAATCAAAGAAATATCACGTAAAGCTAAACCACAATCGTTTCTATTTTGTAAATACAATTCTAAGTCTTCCACAAATAATGAAAACATAATCGGGGAAAGTATCTCTCCTTGCCTTAAGCCTACTGCTATATTAAAAAAGTCTGAATAGCTATTACAGTGTTTTACACAGGACTTTGGAAATTGGATTTATACAACTTTAACCATAGCGCACTGAGATATATAGAAACAACACAACGTTTCATATCAATGAAACAGCAATACAACCGTTTATTTAAGTTAACGTATTTTTGCACAATTGACTGAAGAATAAACACTGCATCGACTGTAGACCTGCCTCTTCTAAAACCAAACTGTGTATCAGAAATTACATTATTTTCTTCACACCATTTAGTTATTCGCTGATTTTAAGTACACATGTAAAAAGTTTTGCAAAATTGCTTAACAATGTTATACCTCTATAATTTTTAACATCCGATTTATCACCTTTCTTATGTAATTGTACGATTATACCCTTAGTCCAGGCGACTGGAAATTTCCCAGAGTTTAAAATAATATTAAAAATTTCTGTAATATATCCTCCCAATATGTCACATGCTTCTATAAAATACTCATTTAGCAATTTATCTTCTCCAGGTTATTTATTTTTCTTAAGTAATTTTATAGCTTTACAAACCTCATCGTATGTTATTTGGTGATCAAGGTCACCGAAAACAGTACTAAAATCATTGAAATCATGGTTGTTATTAAAACTTTCAGCCTCCTCATTTATTTCATGGGTAATATCCGCAAACATCTGCTCGAAATGATTTTTAAATCTTCCAAGGGTACATTTACATTCGTATTACTTGACTTTTGTGAATGGAAATATCTCCAAAAATCTTTAAGTTTATTACGTTTATCAAAGCGCTGATAGCGCTGCATGAACAGGGTTTTAACGGGTTTTCATTATTGTGATTCACGATCATGTGTGTATTAATAAGGTGCTGATATGTAGCACAGTGAATCTAAGAGTCCACGTGTAAAACAACCACAGGGGCCGCCCCAGGTTTATTGAAGCATGATGGTAAATGACAAATTAATTTTTTATTGACAATAAAGTTAATGTCGCTGTGTAACCAGGGAAACCAGGATGGATAATGTAACCAATCCCAGCATAAGACTCCATCCTATGGTGTTACAATATGAGTTTGGCTTGCCAAGGATTTATTAACCAGAGAAATAAAATAGAAATTGGTTGATCATCCAGGGTGAATTTAAAAGATACACTAAAAACGTTTCTGGTTGGTAATTAGGTGTTGGCATAAACAAAGACTATACCAATTATCAAATTGAAAACGATCCTTTCCAGGGCCACTGTTAAAATTTTAAATAGTATTTTAAAATGATATATTAGTATACATTATTTACATAAAAAATGGATTCTCACCCGGGAGGAACGATAAATAGATAATATGTAACGGCTGGTGAATTATTGAAACAGTATTGAAACAAACTCCACGAAGCCTTCATCCCCGCAAATGTTTGGGGTTTAATAATATAAAATGAAAATATAAAAAAGGGTGAATGCATATGCTATTCCCAACCAAGAAAATGAAATATATACTATATTCACAAAACAACTTCGAAAATACAACAGATTAAGAGAAATAGTTTCTTTATTAAAATGATCAAAATTAAAATAATTGCTTTCAAACAATTGTAAATGAAACACCTAAAAAAGTTATTAAATCCGTGATATTTTCTCATATTTATACCAAACCAGCAAAAAAAATCAATGAAATGTCATTTTCAAAACAAAATGCACAAACATCCGTCTATACGTACACTTTAAAAGTATATAAAATAAATTAAACAAAATAAGTATTGAAAATAATTTCAAAACTTATTATTTTTTCCTACTTTGTCTATATGGTCAGCAACTCTCTTCTATTTCTATATCGTCAGCTAACTCGTCAGCACTTTGGTACGTGCCTGCCAAAATGGCGTGCGTTTGTTATTCCCACGTGGGCTATCACGTGATGTTTTAAGCGGGGAAACTGTGCGCTGGGGATGAGATCATTATGTCACGTGATGGAATGATGCGCTCTGAGTGGATAGTAATTCTTTGTTTACGTTTCGATGTTCATTCATTTTGGGGCGCAGGGATACTACTTTAATATTATCTTTTCTAAGTTCAACAAATTAAAAGAAGAAAATATATATTGCGTTATGATTGCTTCTTGCTTTGTCAAATCTAGCTCGGTTATTGGAAACATAGCTTGCAATTTATATAGTCCGCACTTTCTCAAACTACATTTTTGGTGGTAAATAGGCAGACAACATTTTTACTATTAATAGGCATTTTGATGTTGTGAGTGTCGAGTTTGTGGCTACACTGAACAGGGTTAAAAACAACCCTGTTTAACTGTTCAATAAAACTAACGGCGGGGCGGTTTAACTTTCTCGCCAAAATAACAAGTGACTACATAAAGAGCAGAGCTAGTTGGTCAACTAAGTGCGAACACCAAATAAGTTCGCTCCATTTTCTGTAGATCGCCAACATGAACTTTCACGTATACTTTAATACGTGTAAACTGTAATTCAAAAGGAATCACGTTCTGTGCGGTTTAAATAATATTATTGAAAATGCGAAGGGACTTTTGGGTGGCAGTGTACTTTGTACTGTATCCGTGATACTATGCTGATATAACAAAACTATTTTTTGCACGAGTTCACGAATTGGAAAACTCAACACAACCCAGGGGTAATAATTTTTACAGCAGATGACAGACATCTAGATACCATCAACTTCAAACGCTGCTGCATAAAAGTGAAAGTTGGTAGATACCCGATACATATATAAATAGATACGTACGTATATAAATATGCTGGTTTAAACTTTAAAAACGTGATAATATAGTTATGCAATCGGCCACAGACAGATGCTATGTTAGATATTGATATTGATAATGATAAAACAAACTGGTTAAGTAATGTTATAACCATCTCGCATGATATGAGTTCTATTGTGTATGGTTCCCATACTGACAGAAACCATTCTTTTTGTATTTTTAAACAATGTCTTATTGACGAATATCTACAACAATGGCAAGGAAGCCCCAAGTAGCCCCACTGTGCAAGCTAGCGCTCGGCATCTAAAGGGTAGTACTGGGAAATTGGTGTACTCAGTACTGTTTGAACCCAGAAGAGTTGTAGCCAGTGTATCGTATCGATGCCTTCCGCCGAGCACGTTAAATAACCAAGAAGTCTCTTCGCAAAGAACCAGGTTTTGCACCCGGATCTTGTTTCTCACTCTGTTCCTTCAAGTCTTCCAATGTCTGGATTTGACTGAGAACTGCCCTCACTTCTATCTCATGTCACTTTTGGCATTTACACACAATTTAAGTCGTGATGGTGCAACAGCGGGGCCAAGCCATTATGCAGCCAATGGGCTCAGGAAGACCATGATAAATTCAAACAAACAAACAAACAAACGTTAAATTATAATAAACTTAGTTTTTAACGCCCGTACCTGAGCCGTTCGCACAGCGCGCCAAGTTCACTGTCGTAACAGTGACATTGCAAATAAGAGAAAAAAGTAGATCTAAAAATAAAAGTTGTGGAAATTGATGTATGTCAATAATAGTTGTAATTGAACGTTGGGTTTTGACGTCAAACCACTTTGCAAAATCCGAAGTCAAACCCAGGTCGGAGTCCGACGTCGACGCGACGTCAACTATTCGCTGGGTAAAACAGTGCTGAAAGAAGCAATCGGGTATTTGCGGCGCTGCTAAGATTACACAATAAAAATGCTAAATTCATCTTGTTGTAAAACTGAGTTTTAAAACTACTAGGATCGAAGTCTGATTATTTGTCATCATGCTTTCTTCTCAAAAAATGAAAATCTATGAATTTAAATACCCACGAAATTGTCTTATTTCAAAAAAACACGAAATTCCAAGCCCACGAATATGAATATTTTCACCGTATTTATATATTTGCTAACATCACTAAAAACGAACATACTTTTATTGTTAGTCTTTATAAAATAAGTATTCAGACAGTTAAGGGAGTAGCATTATATTAGTAATTATATAAATGGTTCCCATACTGACAGAAACCATTCTTTTTGTATTTTTAAACAATGTCTTATTGACGAATATCTACAACAATGGCAAGGAAATTTTCAATGAAAATTGTTTTTTAACTATCATCTATATATAATTATCACGGTTTGATTTCATTTTGGCGAACTACAGAACATGGAGCGAGCGCATAGCAAATTCGTATAGAGATCTTAAAATTTCATTTCAATTTGAATACGATATGTGAAATTTAATAATCAGTATATTCCAATGACTGACACATCGTAACTGTGTATTTAATAAGTTGCATTAACCGCCTGTAAAGGGACATGACTCTAGCCGCGGGATCTAGATTGGCCCCCCCCCCCAAAAAAAAAAAACCCGTCTAAGTTTTCTTTTAATTTCTAAACGTGAGAAAAACGTAATAAAATACGCTCCAAATGCCCCATTACGGACTATATATTGTTAAAATTTCCTGCCAACACTTGCAACCAAATATATTTCGGTTTTGAGGGTTCTGAGGGAGGGGCATGAGTCAAAGGGTTACGGCGCCCCCAAGTCGGCCAGCACCCTCTAACGTCGAAGTCTTGATTTGCCCCTGCATCGGTTATCAGTCTGTTTGTTGGGGATCTTGACCTTGTGATACTTGGTCCAGTTAATATATTTCGAAAAAACACAATTATACATTTACGTTTAACTTGATGATACATGTCTTAAAAAAGGTTGTGTTTTTTTTCATGATGTCCCTATGTCCATAAATAATCAGGAAGGGATTTAGGATCTGCCGTTAAAAAGAAACCTTGAATAATTTTAGAGGGAGCGCCCGCCGCCACCGCCCAGTCTTAAGCCGCTCGTTATAATGCAGCCAGTGTGACACTAGCGGATCCGGGCCAGATATGTGTGTCTATATCGGTGTTTATGTCATTAAATAATTGGAGATCCCACACCTCCTCCGCTTTTAGAATTAATATTAGTTATTGAACTAGGTGGAGTAGCAGATGCAGCCACAGTGGCTTGATGACAAAGGCTCATTAAAGTCACAAATAATAATTCCAACTAGTCAAAATTATATTTTATGCATACTTGAACATGTATATCATCAATATAATACACTGCCATAAACATAAAATGAGATTTGACAAAATTCAAAAATACCCTATACTGTAAGGCCAAAAAAAATACCTGTGTTTCCGGTAACCCGACCGACCCTATTTTTTCCTCGCCGACCCGAATCTTTTTTTAGGCATAAAAGTAAAAAATCAAAAATTAAATATATCGTCGGTAATTTCGTTGTTTGTCTGTCTATGTTTCCGGAGAATAAACTTTCATTCCTATAAAGTGCGCGGTGTTATTTATCCATGTCCAAAATAGAACATACTTTTTTACATTAGGCTTTGCGTATATCATGCAGACTTCTTACGATTTGGCTTTGCGAATTCATGCAGGCTTAACTGCGAGGTTCACATAAATTTATTCGCAATTATCAATGGTTATTTATTTCGCCTAATTTAAGTCCCATCAACTGAAATCCAAACAAAAACCTGCGAAAGTTTTAACAACACATTTATAGGAATGTGACGGCTGCAGATCAAACGGTACAATTTGTGACGTCACGAGCACGAGCGGTAATAAGATCAAAGGCGCGTGGATATGGTTTGTATTTAAATCGGTCGGTCGGATACCGTATGATACCACTTGATTGCCAGGATTTCGTCTAGGCTGGTAAGAAAATACCATACGATCGAAAAAATATAAAAATCAATAATCGTCGTCTGGAAATCTTAAAACAATGACCGAAATGTTTGAATTCACTACGAATATGAATGAAACTTTGATTTACGAGAATATTGATATATTATAAATAATAAAATAAGATACATAAAAAAATCCATATCCGCGTTTACTTGTTTTGTTATTAACCTACCTCCACATAAAAGAGCTGACAGTTGACAAGAAAATCGGCGATTTTCTTCAAGCAAATTAACAAATTTAGTTGATAAATGACTGTTTCGCTAGAACATCATCATAGATTTGTAAAAAATGAAGCGCTGGATTTGTTCTAAAAACCGATCGCGTCTTATAAAGGAGTATACCAATAAAACACCAAATTTCATGGGCAAAATTGGCGGGAAAATACGGTAGTCGAAGGTAAGGAACTGATTTCAGACATTTAACAACGCTGTTTTTTTCTGACTTTTTGTTAATTATGGAAAGCTTAGATATAATATAATTGATTTGATTCAACATATTTTTGCATGAAATCGAAACTGTAAAAAAAAAAATCCCGACCGACCGACCCCATTTTTTTCGACATGTTACCGGAAACAAAGGTTGTTGTTTTTATGGTCTTATATGAAACAAGTGAAGAATTTTCGCCGGACGAAAATGTAAACAAAGACCAATTCTCGTTGAAAATAACAACTTCTTCGTATTATTAAAGCTACAAACAAATACCTGGCTGATAGATGCAGTTTCCCGTTATATACACGTTAAAATCGGTATTCTTGTCGAGAGAAACAGTATACGACGAAAATGCTTCAAAATGCGAAGTATCACAAGCGCTAGCCAGACATTGTTCTGTCAAAATGACACAGTACCCGGCTCGCCTTAATTAGTTGACTATGTCTTTGTTTACATTTACATTGTTTTCGAACACATTCTTCACTTGTTTCATATTACAGTATAGGGTATTTTTGAATTTTGTCAAATCTCATTTTATGTTTGCGGCAATGTAATATATTGATAATATACATGTTCAACTATATGTATAAGATATAATTTTGGCTAGTTGAAAAGATTAATTGTGACTTTAATGAGCCTTTGTCATCAAGCCACTGTGGATGCAGCACAGTTGTCAACAAACTGATGTACTAGATATTAACCCACGTTGTTAACTTCCCTCGATATTATAGCTAATGTGAAATCCCTACATTACCGTGTGTGAACAGTGTCAGGTTTCTGTTTGCTTGCACAAAAAGATCGTACCTGGCATGGAAATTATGAATATAGTTGTATGTGATTCACACAAATTAACTGAAAATACTTTAAACACGACCTGTAAACGCCAGCTCCACCACTTTACGGTGGTGCAAAGAAAAAGAGATAATTCGCGAAGAGTTTTGTTTCCGCAAGTAGTATGCATAACCAGCATTATGTTCAATGAATGACAAACATAGCAACTTTAGTATTTATTCCAAAAGCGTTAACTTTTTATATTATATTACTTCATGCGCAAAACATAATCGATAGCGCCACCACTACTCGACAGCGCCACCACTAGGGCAACAGCGCCACCACTTTTATAAATATGTGCATTTTTCCTTTTTAAGAAGTGCTTATTAGTTTTGTTGTGTTCCTGCATAGGTACTATACATAACAGTTATGTTTACATGCGTGAGAATGTTCTTACGGGGTGTGTAAGCACCGAAATGTACTTGCTATGCAATCAGATCTCAAAATATGCACAAGTCTGATTCGGGAGAAAAGCTCCTGGCACCACAGTTTGCACAATATTGAAACGAAAAAGTAACCAGCCTACAGTAGAAGTGTTCTTACACGGTACCACATTCTCCGATTTTCGAAATATGTCCGTTAAATGAACTTATCAAATAAAATATAAATCATACTCACGTTTGTCCATGCATACATAGGGCACAGCTCCACCACGGAAGTGTCGACAGCTCTTTTTCTTTGCACCACCGTAAAGTGGTGGAGCTGGCGTTTACAGGCCGTGTTAAAATCTAAGGAGAAAGCGAGAGATATCGTTCAGCCTTGATGACCTGGTATCTCTTATTTTTTGCCCGTATCCAGGTTAAGTACGAACATTAATGATCAGTGCATTAGGATATATATATATAGAAGCATCATTTACTACAACGCTATAGGGGATCTTATTGTGAGTACCAACCTAGTTGTTTTACATGTAATACATTTTTTTGAAAATGCATGTACATGCTGTAGATAAAAAGTTCATTAACCTTAGTTGTAATATGACTAAACGAGTACACGTCTTTAAAATTACACGTCTTTACATTTTCTATTGAATTAATGACAAACTGTGTCGACAGTTGGTAAAATCAGGAACGGGTTTTAGTCTTTCAGATCGTGACACATTTCGAATATTTAAACATATAATTAAGTTGCTCAATGAAGAAGGTCATTTTCTATAATGACAAAAGTTGTTCATGACTCATTATAGATTTAGACCGGCTAGCACAATTTTGCTGGTTGAGATATAAACATTAAAAATTGACAGATGGTTAGAATTAAGATCATATTACAAACTTACCTCCACATTTAATGCCTCTGTATGCAAATTAATTGGCTTTTCAAGATTTTGTTGCATTAAATAATCGTGGCATTTGCTCCGCCCAAATACAACCAAGTAAATTTCGAATCATGTGCAACTTCAACTTCACAAATCAAGAACTGACGCATTGAGCGTTTATGCAATGGGCGGCCTCATACACACGTGCAGGATTGATACACCAGTGTTCATTCACCCTTCATAATTTGGCCCTTGGAATTGTGAAAGTAGCGACGAATTGCCTAAAATTGTGAATGAATCATAGTGTATTTCAAACGAGCAAAGCGCCCATTAAGATCCTGAGTTTGAAGATATTTCGAATGGAATAAGACTTCATTTAAACATATCTTTACTTGTTGACTTGTGAAGATTTGTAAATATTTTTTTGAAAACAAGTTTACTGTTTGGGATTGAGAATGGTGCTGAAACTCGGCCCCATTTTCTGTCGAAAAAAACACTCTGCAAATGTGAACTGTTTGTCCTCGTACACCGGATATGGTCTTTTTACCGAATACACAGTGCTTACGTTAAACCAATCTTACTTTGTATGTTTATTATTTGTTTAGTACACATGTGGAGCTTTCTCCCCATATATGGCGTTTGGGGTTCGTGAAGCTCTAGAAAGCAATGTTATAAGCAATGTTATCTTACATAATTGATCAATTGACTATAGAATACTAGCATATAGGAAAAATATTTAGTGGTCTCTGACCTTGTACGTGTGTACAGGTTAATTCTGCGCACTTCGTCATCCACGTATCATTTACTAGTACATTGTAAGCGTTAAAAAGCTGCACTCTCACAGATTGGACGTTTTGTCAACTTTTTTTCTTTTCCTTCGACTCAAGTTTTGCGAAAATCTATGGAAACCAGTTATATAAGACTGCTGACAAAAATATAGATCGCACATTTTTTATATTTAAGTTAAAAAAATGATGCAGCTTTCTTAAACCGTTAGTAACGGTTTAAGCCATAAAACATTAATTTTCGAACGGAAAATGAAAATCTGCAATCTGATCATTTGTCAGCAATCATTTATTTATTATGTATATAAAAAATAGACATATATAATGATATTTTTTCAAGTTATACTCATAGAAATTTAATGAAATGTCATTTTATTAATTTTAATTATTTTTGTTAATTTTTAAACGATATTAATGGGCTGAATGGCCATAATTATTTAAATACTTAAAAAAAATTATCAAACGACTGAATGGCCATATTTCAGTGACCAAGCTATGTGACGATCACCTGGGATCCAAAATGTTTAAACTAATGTCAAATTTAGTAATTGCCACACGATAAATTTAACCGTTACCGTTTGTCGTCTGCGAGTCACCCTAGTGTTGCTGACCGTCGAAACAGAGTGAGTTAAGGGTCTACTGCTTTATGTCGATGAAAGGAGTGTATGGGGCTACTTTAGCGTTGTATGTAAATAATGATATATTGCAGTGATATTATGGCTTATAGATATATTCTTCATGTTGTGACTTACCTTCCTAATTCCAAACATTTACAGGCCGCTATCTGAAGCACAATGAGTGCCGAGTGGCTGCGAAACATGGGCGGGGGGTCGCTGACGGACGAGGAGATGCAGAAAGTCCCCTACCCAACGATGGAGCTTACAACGCATGTAATCATCAAGTCCATGCAGTTTTACGGCATTATTGGCACGTGGATTGTCGGGCCCCTTGCAGCAGCACGGAAGAAGGAAACGCGTAATACTGCTTGCCTCAGAATGAAAATGGCGAAATGTGGACGGGTTGGCGTGCTTCTGGGTGTACCTGGGGGGATTTTAGCAACGTATCTTACAATCAGGAAAGATGAGGAGTATAAAGTATGGGACCGCTGTTACCGGCTTCGACACAATCGCGGACAGGTGCGTGTGGACCAGGCTTGCACAGTGACCACCTTGGGTGGCGCCGCCATAGGGGCGGCCACCGGAGGAGGGGTCTGGTTCGGCGGCCTGATGGGGATGACGGCCGGCTTGTTAGGTGCCGCCATATATAATGGTAAACTCGCGGCCAAGCAGAAGGCTGAAGCCGAAGAAGCGAAAAAGAATAGTTAATGAAGATATTCCCATGTTAGTGTCTACGGGGTAAAAGAACTAGTATATAAAGAGTCTGATGGGACGACAACAACAATAAAAGTTGGCACAGGTTATACAGCTACGAGCATAACATGTGATGTTAAAGGAACAGTAAACACCAACAGCAGAATTAAAAAAAAATATTGTGAAACAAGTTATTGCAACATGTTAATCGCTCTCCGAAGTTGTCACGATTGTTACACGAAAGTGTGGTCTTTTGTTGAGATATATTAAATGTTTTATAAAACTTATAGTTAGTGACTCTGAATGTTCTCACAATATGATATTTTTATGTGTGAGTATGCATATCGCAATATTTATTTTTATTAAATTTGGTACGAATGTCAGGGAAGCACAAGTCTTTGCACTAATGTCCATATCTTAAACGGCCAATTGTTTTAGAGAAAGCATACATTTTAATATTACTAGCCATATATAGCTAGCTATAATACTAGCCATAGGCATCGTAGTTGATGTGCAAATCTAACGTTAGCCATAATTGATATTATCTATTCTAATATAAACTTGCTACACATGTTGCTAGAAAAAAATACGCATATCTTAATAACTGATGAGCTTTGCCCCTTTTCGACTAAAAAAACATCAGACGAGCGTTTGCGTTCTTTCCGCGGCGTTGTTGTTATTTTTATATGTAAAGAGAGGCTGCCACGAACAAGTCGTAAAAAAACTATTGGTGATCATTTAAAATTATATAAAATTATATAAACTTGCACCGTCGGACTCTCCCGATACATCATTGCGTTCTGTTTTGTTGTGTACATTGGGCAAATTGGCGAAGAAAATCTCGTTATCATGAATTATTAGAGTCAGTTTCATATGTACTGCATGGACCAAATGCGGAAATAATTATGCACATACAATTATACTAATGTGTTCTCGAAGAAAAAAGTCTTCTTCAAGCGAAATGGTCGGCCAGATAGCTACAAATTATAAAACACTCGCTTAGACCACTTGCCTTTGAAGAGTATTCAATGGTAACATGCAATTTCATTGAAAAAAGAGTTGTATCACCTGCTAATTGTCAGATAATTTTCCCACGGAAAGGTAATGATAAAAATACCGTGGTTGCGGATGATGATACATACTTTCTGCTCCTAGCATCTCCTTCTCCGTCGTCACACTATGTGTCTAATACCGGATGAGTTATAACCTCTTCTTCCATGCACCAACTGTCTCCCCGTTGTCGACGGTTCGTAGTTTTAATTTCAATGTGATTTCTTTTCTCAAAGAATCAATACAATTGATGGCATCTAGTGATCAGCACCATTCTTATGTCTATGAGGAAATGCATAAACTATTAAACCAATATTAAACATTTAAAATCCACCTTTTTAGCTCGCCTGTTTTTGCTGTTTTTTGACGATAACATTGTGGGTATTTTGACAGCCTTGGTGTCGTCGTCGGCTTCGTCGTCGTAGTTCAAACACTTGTCGAAACCTTTGTCATTACTATGAAATGTCTGTCACATATTACTAGTGTCTATATGCACATGTATAGCGAGGTGCATGCCGTTATCATTTGTCGAGTTATGCCTCTCTCTTGTCATATCATAGTAACAATTCAAGACATGTACATTGCACCCATACTATTAGTGACAATATGCACATGTGTAGCGAGACCCATACGCATGTCATTATCATTTGTCGAGTTATGCCTCTTTCTTGGTCATATCATAGTAACAATTCAAGACATGTACATTGCACCCATACTATTAGTGACAATATGCACATGTGTAGCGAGACCCATACGTATGCCGTTATCATTTGTCGAGTTATGCCTCTCTCTTGGTCATATCATAGTAACAATTCAAGACATGTACATTGCACCCATACTATTAGTGACAATATGCACATGTGTAGCGAGACCCATACGTATGCCGTTATCATTTGTCGAGTTATGCCTCTCTCTTGGTCATATCATAGTAACAATTCAAGACATGTACATTGCACCCATACTATTAGTGACAATATGCACATGTGTAGCGAGACCCATACGCATGTCATTATCATTTGTCGAGTTATGCCTCTCTCTTGGTCATATCGTAGTAACAATTTAAGATATTTACATTGCACACATATTACTAGTGACAAAATGGACATGCGTAGCAAGGCACATTACTCTGTTTTTAATAATTGTCGAATAATGCCCCTCGAAAGTTGGTAAAGTAAAAAGAAAATTAATAATAAGTTAATATCTGTTCAAGATAATTTCTTTCAACTTGGTATACGTATCACTAATAAAAATGTACACATGTGTAGTCTGGCCTGTAACTCTTGCTGATGTTTTTTTTTTCGAGTTATACATGTATTTTAAAATTAAAAAAAAATCAGACCAGCGTTTGCTTTCGCTGACGGTGCTCTTGTTACTTGTATATTCAGAACATTGTGGATTTGACCAAACCGTCTCCGTGACTAGTGGCAGCTAGGTCATGGGTCGAGGGCTCGATCCGACATGTCGCTTGTTCATGCTAAAAATGTTCTGCAATCTTTGCAATCGGTGTCAATGTATGAGAAAGTCCCAGCTACAAAGTTAGTGTTTCATGCAAAGCTTTATAAACATTGTCCTTGAGGGCCAGACCAGAAACATTTAAAACGTTGGATGTCACTTAATTTAAAAGACGATATCATCAACAAATTCTGCGACAAGGCCAGCTGAATTTCCACCATTGTGTGCAGTGTGACCTGGATGTGACCTCGCGGCTGCCCGACTTGACCCGGCCGTGAACCCCACATCATGCACGCGCGTGCCGTAATAACGCGCAGCCGGTTCCAAAATGGCCATAATCTAACTGAACAATAATTATATTGTTTTCTAATTGTTCTACAGTAAAATACAAGTGTACATGCATATCAATGAAATTTGAATCAATTTACCAGTATAAAGATCTTTCAAAAACAAAGACATTGAAAAATGAGTTAAGTCAGACGTAAAAACAAGTTAGTTTACGATTTCTCGACCTTCCCTATTTTTTGGCCACGTTCCTAGACGTTTATATTGCCTTGAGTTTTTTTTAATTTGTTTGATTTTAATCAATACTAAGTTGAAAAGAAGTGATATCGGCTTTTAACAAATTTCAGTGATTCTAATACTGAATGTATCGATGTTCTAGACCTTTTAACTAATAGTTTCTGGCAACAGAAAAAATACAAAGAAATCAATTGGCTAATAATAAAATATTCCGACCTACCTACCCTATTTTTAGCGACCTACCTACCCTATTTTTAGTAAAATGAAACCGAAAAAACATTTTAGGCCTCATGTATTTGTTGTCAGCATGTTTGCAAGCTGTTTGCCATGGCGCAGTCCGGTCAAGGTCGTCACGTTTCATGATGTGTTGACTGTGTTCGATATGGTGTAATTCGAGCACACAATAACCTTTGTCGGGGATAAAAGCACAGCCTCATTGGACAATAGGTTTTATAGGTTCAAGTTTCCAGATTCAAGAGTGTACGTGCGGGATGAAGTGTTTTCAGATACAAAATTCAGTGCCGTAGCCAGACTTAAAAAAAACACCGAGGCAGAACAGTCTATGGGGGTCCGGCGGCATGCCAGAAATTCTTTTGGCAAGAAGCGATTTCCTGCATTCTAAAGTACCTTTTGTCAATGGTTTGTGTACATTGAGGCAAATGAAGAAAGTCGAAAAGAGTTAATTTTACAGCTATAGAAATTGTTATATGCCCCACAAAAACACCGAGGCAGCTCTCAGTGTAGCTACGGCACTGAAATTAACCAACTCACCAGAAATAATCCTATGATATGTATATCCATCGGATTATAAGTATCTCCCATGGCCGAGAGTGTAAGATAGGTTCATTCCGAACCGAGCGTAGGGTGTTTTGCGGAAACGAGGTTTACCGAGTTTCCGCAAAACACCCTGCGCGAGGGTCGGGATGAACCTATCTTACACGAGCGGCTATGGTAGATGCCTTTTCTCCCACCTCAGTTAAACAAAATTAAGTAAAAATGTATTTTTTTGCTGGAACTCTTTTGTGCTTAGTGAAAATAATTGCGTATGGATATGCGATAGCACGTGGTTATCGTGAATATGCGCGCAATGATCCAGTTAATGTTAATAGTCAAATCGGTCTTTTTAAATAGTTCTAAGGAGAATGAAGCATTATTTCTTGAATGGTGCTTGAAAACTGTTTTATGGTGACATTTGAAGCGAGAAATAATTAATTAGCGTTCTAAATATTACCATAAGACAAGATTTCCTTGATGCTACTGACGACAGTCTTCAACAAGGGAGGTAATTACAATGTTGTGACCATTAAAAAAGGAGTTCCATACGGGCATTTTATCTTCGCCCGTGGACAAGATAAGAATATCTAGCATGGTTAAATTATTGGATCTACTTATCTGAGGAGGGAGAAAAGTATATACAGCAACTATGTGCAGAAGTCAAGAACATCACATATTGCAAATTGTTATGTATTAATTAAAAATTATTTTTTTCAGTTGTAAAAATGCCCTGAAGATGTAAGCAAATAAGACATACTATTGTTGTGTGTGTGTGTTTTGGTTTCCTTATTGATAAAGTTGGTAGACCGGGCGCAGCCCGGCGCCGACTTATTGTTTGGATGCTATCTTTCTTAGTGTTGAAATGGAAATCCCTACTGAATGCCTCTACACAAGCCAGAACGCACCACCAGCTCTAACTCACCTTATAGAACCAATGTATAGCTAAAAATAAATCAGGCTGTTGTTTTAGTTCCTAAATGGAATTTTGGTTGTTGTTTTCGTTCTTAAATGGAACGGTGCCGGTAATAATACCGGCTGGTAATAATATGCTTAATGAAATTTTGATCTTCAGCCAGACGATCACATTAGCGGAGACTAAGTTATAGTAAGAACTTATAACGTAAAATCTCTAAATTTGAGTCGAGCAAAGCGAGTCATTAAGATTTATATAATATATTCTTAGACTAGCTGAATTAGATTTAGGTGTTTTCAGCAGGCTATTAAATACACTATTAAATGATATCGTTATGCCTGTATGGCCAAGTTATAAAAATGCAAATATTCAATATTAATCGTAATACTTATTGAGGCCCGATAGGCCATTTCATTGCCTGTACATGTAGGTTATAATATAGTTTAAGTACGTTTGTACTGACTCTATTCAATTATGTTGTGGATATATAGTTACATGATCTTCACATCAATTAACAAATATCCGTAACTCCGATACAAAAAGCCTTAGGAAAAATAAGGAAAATTACTAAATCTTTAAATTTACTCGTGTTATATCTTAACTAAATAAATTAGATTTGTTCAAGCTAGTTTCACAAGTAAGCCTTAGGTGGAAAAAATGACTGACTGAAATATACTTTATGAAACTATTCTTCTTGCATTCAGCACACTCGATCTATGTAAACTAATAAACTGAGAATTAGAAACATCCTCCTTACTACTGACACTCGATTAACAAGTAAGCCTTGATGGAAAAATACAGACTGAAGAATATACTCTAATGTATGAAACTGGGAGAAAAACAGTTTTGTCCATGAACACTCGAGACAAACAGTTCTGTCTGCAATCACTCGAGACGAACAGTTCAGTCCGCGATCACTCGAGATAAACTGTTTTTTCCCGCGATCCCTCGATATGAACAGTTCAGTCCGCGATCCCTCGAGATAAACAGTTCAGTCCGCGATCACTCGAGATAAACAGTTCAGTCCGCGATCACTCGAGTTGAACTGTTCAGTCCGCGATCCCTCGAGATAAACTGTTCAGTCCGCGATACCTCAAGATAAACAGTTCAGTCCGCGATCCCTCGAGATAAACTGTTCAGTCCGCGATCCCTCGAGATAAACAGTTCAGTCCGCGATACCTCGAGATAAACTGTTCTATCCGCGATCACTCGAGATAAACTGTTCAGTCCGCGATCCCTCGAGATAAACTGTTCTGTCCGCGATCCCTCGAGATAAACAGTTCAGTCCGAGATCCCTCGAGATAAACAGTTCTGTCCGCGATGCCTCGAGATAAACTATTCTGTCCGCGATTTCTCGAGATAAACAGTTCAGTCCGCGATCCCTCGAGATAAACAGTTCAGTCCGCGATCCTTTGAGATAAACTGTTCTGTCCGCGATCCCTCGAGATAAACAGTTCAGTCCGCGATCCCTCGAGATAAACTTTTCTGTCCGCGATCCCTCGAGATAAATTGTTCTGTCCATGAACACTCGAGACAAACATACACACGATCACTCGAAACAACAGCCATGTCCGCGATCACTCGAGACAAACAGTTCTGTCCATGAACACTCGAGACAAGCATGCCCACGATCACTCGAAACAACAGCCATGTCCGCGATCACTCGAGACAAACAGTTCTGTCCATGAACACTCGAGACAAGCATGCCCACGATAGCTCGAAACAACAGTCATGTCCGCGATCACTCGAGACAAACATGTCCGCGATCACTCGAGACAAGCATGTCCACGGTCACTAGTCAGCTTTGAACTGGAGGCCATAATGTACAAAGTAATGGACGAAAGGACACGTTGTGGTTGCCTTTCTTGGCCAATGACCAATTGGTAAAGTGGTCTGTTATGACGAACAAACATGGTCAGGTAGTGGTGTGAAATGGTAGCTGGGCTTGTTGTTTTCTTATGTTACTTATATGAAATTTATCCATTTTTTAATGAAATTAATCAACATTATTTAATGTTTGCAGTCTATGTAGAGTAGCCCTTGGATATATTTTAAGTATATTATCGGCATTGGCCAACTCGCAATTGTTGATAATAGGTGGCTGGTTAATGTGTAATCATACAAAAATGGTGATTATATGGACAAATGACAATACATATATTTTTTTTTAATTTCTGCTTGAAAAAAAAAACGGTAGAGGGCAACACAAAGTCCAGATTTTACTATTTCAAACATTTCAGGTGTAATCTAGACGAAATGGCCTCACTACGACAATATGTCCCCAGGGCATTCTGAAAAGCAAAGATAATATTTACATTAGTATATTACATGTTTATCCACAGAAAAGGTAATTGTGGCCAAAATGTTGAGTGACGCCACTAAATTGTTCAAAATGCAACCATTGTAAACATACTGTTAGTTTTGAAATAACAATTAATATTTAATTCGAGATTTTTAGGCAAATATATAACATAAGACCGGCGTATACTAGTATACCATATCCTATTGACATGAATGTGTTCCTCGGGTCGTCAAATTTGAGTCCAAACTTTTGTCCCATTTCTTTGACTATTTTATGCATGGGTGGGTTGTCGGATTTCCCCTCGGTGAAGATGATGTCCAGGAACCAGCGATCATAACATACACCATCGATGATGTTTGTTCTGTTCCGACAGCCGAACTCAAAGATGTATTGGTCCGGGAAGTCGGACACGATCCAGAGGCGGAAGGGGGAGAGGCCGAGAGGGGGGTCCAGCAGAATGTCTGCGGGTGAAATAAGTTTATATAATATACCCGTTCGACCTTATTCTGAATATACCTGCTATGGATTACTAAGTATAAATCTTAATTGTCTAAATGATATAGAACTTTGATAATCAAACTAGTTCGCCATTGAGCTAAATGGATTGTATGTTGAACAGCTTGAAAAAGACACATTAAGGACTCTTAAAAATCAAGATTCTCGTAAGAAATGCTGAATGTAATGTTTTCATGTACTTCAAGTGCTTAAAGTGACACTCTTATTCAAAAACAATACATACACATGTATAACAAGCATCAATTTTGACTAATAAACTTTTAACTACTTACTAAATAATGCATTTGTGGAAACTATTAATAACTAATTAGTCGATTGTTACCGTGAATTTAATAGCAGAAAGCGCAAAAAGCGCAGTATCCGGGACGTATATGCCATGCACAATGTATTCACATCATGCCAGCATGCTGATGCAGTAAGGTGTCAATCAATGTGTCAAAAAATGAAGATAATAAAGGGCAAAAATGCATTTCAACCACAAAAAAATCCAAAATCGATCCACCTTAATTAAAATCTCGACCAAACCTGTGGCCTACTAAAACTCGGTCAACAGCATATGACCGGCATTGACGAAAATATCATCAAATATATGACAGCTGTTTTATTACATTTTGATATTTAGTCTATATGCAAAGTTATCAAAACATGTTTCCTTATAAGCGTAGGCATATACTAATTATGAGAATAGGTAAACCCAAAACAATTATTTACTTGAAATAATGATTAATATTTGATCAAACCGGTTGATCAAAAATGTATAAACATACATATATTTACATCTACTCTGCGATTTTTCTAGGTGTATTTCCTAGGACGTGTCTCCTCATTTGTATATATGATATGTGACAAGTCGTCAGGCAATTGGAAATTGTTTAGTTAGCTAGCCTTTGATGTACCCAAAAGGCGTTTTGGTGTGTAGTTGTTTTAAAGGATACTCGAATTTAAAATCAATTTAAACACATGTGTATAAGCATAAAATTTGAGTAATAAACCTTTAACTACTTACCAAATAATTAATACATGTATATGCATTTATGGAAAATATTCATTACTTATAACAAGTTTTAACCGTGCATTTGATAGCTGAAAACGTACATATTGAATGACTGGTGGGTCCTAAATTATATCCAGTGATTACCTATCGTCTCGTAATGTAGAAATACAGTCTGAACCTTTCTTTCAAATTTAACACGGCATACTTCAAACGAACCATTGTTTTTGAAGTTCATTCATCCTTATCGGTAAATTAAACAATTGTATTTATTGTGGTATATCTTATTTGGGAGTTAGAGTATAAAAATAAAAACCAGTTTAATCGTTTTGTTTGTTTTACAAATTTGATATGAAAAATTACAGAAAAAAGATAATAATCGAAAGAGTAAACCCCGTTTAATGGCACAGGGTCAACGCCGAAGACAAAGAACACAAAAGCAAACAATCACAAACCAGAAACATTAAACTACAGCACAAAACTCCACAAACAGCACAGTTCAAATATACTATATAAAAACTAGGTGTGGTTATCAAAAACCCAAACTTCCTCTGGAGGCAGTTGTCGGATCGTTCCATCCGAAAACTAGTTCACTTTGACATGTTTATATATGTAACTATATGTATTACGACGATGTACTCTTGTATAAGTCAAATAAACTGTCTGTTCTGTTCGGTTTGTTTGTTCATAAAACAGGCAAACGACCATCCGCGGTATCATTGTTTTGAAGAAATTCAGAAATAATGGCTACATGCAGAAGCTCCACCATGTTGTTGAAACTACACAAAACCATGCATTTGCTACTTCAATCAATACTTCCCGGACAGGTCCCAAACCACGGAAACCCTTGAAATCAAAACTGAAACAAGTTTGGTATAAAAAACGCCCAAAGTGCAAGTCTTGATTTACTCTGAATACGAATTTATGAACTTCTATATCCTATTTTACTCTTAGGACATAAAACGGGCCCAATTTTATGAAAGTCTATGTCCTCCGAAGAAACCGTACCGGACCAAAGACACGAGAGTATAATAAGCATACTTAACTCTGAGGCAAACCCTATGAGGGTGTAGTCGTACTTTAATCTAAAGACTCCATACCGACCCAGAGATCTAACTCTTAATTCCTAATTGAATCTTAAGGCATCATTCCTACCTAAATATACGGTTGCGTAGTTGTACTTTACTCTATAAACATCGTACCGAAGTCCATAATAGCGCGGTCGCTGCTGGCCAGTGTCCCGTCCGGTATGTCGTTCGTTGCCTGGACCAAGACGCACGGCGAATTCGGTACACTGTCTGGTCTAAACCAAATGTTGGAACAGTAAATAGATTATGACGAGTTATAAATAAAATGAACAACGTTTTTCAAAGACAAAATTAACCGTCATATGATATAGTTATATGTTTTTAACGTACTTACGAATCTTACAATATAATTACTTGCAGAATCGCAAGCTTGGAAAATATTATTTCTTGAGAAAAATACACTATGCTTCAGGGACCTGAATTTGAAACCAATTCTGGTGGTGTTTTGCTCCGTGATCTCGTAGCCGCTCCTGGCCGCGAACGTCGGCAGGATTCTCTCCTGAAGGAAGCCAATACCGTCTATCCTCCAGATGACTGAATTCACCTTCCCATTTATCTGCAGCAGTCAGATGTGTTCCGTTTCCGTTTAATACTCCAATGACATTTCACAAGTATATGCAAAAGCAGAATTGAAGGAAACAAGGATTTTCAAATCCTCAATATAAATAATATGAACATAAACCACGAAGGTAAAGCCGACTCACAGTGTTTCCGAACGTTTTCAAATCGATGACGTCCTTTTTCACGCGGTACCGGATGGCATCCGTACGGCGCTACTTCCGGTCTACAGAGAGCGGGCACTACACGTGCACAACCGTATTGTTGACGATGTCGTCCACTGGTTAGAGATAACACCAGTGTTATAACACAAAGTATACTCTTCATTCCCGGTTTATAGTAAAATGTCGTTCAATGAACAGCCTTCCGGCAATTGCGAATATTTTCATTGCATGGTCATTGGAACATCATTTAAAACGAAACGAGCATCCGACTTGCATCTTATAACAAACAGAACTTCATTAGAAAATGTATATGCCAAAAAAGTACTACTTGGTATTTAAATTGATAATAATCTCAAGTGGCATTCACGGACAGATCACAGACAGAATTTGTCTGTAAAATAGTAAATTCAAAAGTTTCACTATTAAAAAGAATATATTATCTAACCGATGAGATGAAATATGTATTCTATAACTCATATATAAGGATGTCTGCACACAGATTACAGGTAGAGGCTGGTAGATGGCATAAACCAGCTGCTATACCTTATTCGGAAAGAAAATGTCATTTATGTGATTCACTGGAAGATGAATATCATTTTGTTCTTGAATGTAAATTGTATACTGATATAAGAAAAGCTTACATAGATAAATATTATTATGCAAGACCTAAAATGCTTAAATTTATAGAATTATTCACCTCTCAAAATACTAATGTAAATCGATAATTATCTATGTTTGTATTCAAAGCTTTCGAGTTGAGAAATGCCTACTACAGTTACTACGGATAATATTTATTAATCCTTTCGCTGTGTTTATGTTGTTCTATGGAACTGTGATTGTTAAACCAATTTGTAACTGTATGATTGGAAGATTGAGTGACCATTGACTATGTTATAAACATTAACGTATTTTATTGATTGTGTACGCATGGGCGTATTGCCTATTGTATTCTGAAATAAACTCTAAACTCTATATACTTCCGTTATTTGATTACTGTTGTTATATTTGGGGCAAAGGCAATGGTTCAAATGTAAATAAAAAAATATTCTACAAAGATGAGTGGCAAGAATAATACTAAAAAGACCAAAACGATCTTCATCTTGTGGACTGTTGCACGAGTTAAAATGGTTAAAAATAACAGATAGATGTAACTATCATACTGCCGTACTTGTATATAAAACCATACATGATATGGTACCAACATACATGTCAGATATTTTAACATTTTCAAATGATGAATACTATACCCTTAGATTAGTTTAAAAAAGGACATTATTTGCAATATGTTGCCTAGAATCAATTATCTTAAGGATTTCAATATTACAGTTTGCACGTTTGGAATGAAATACCAAAAAGGCCCTACTTAAGTCAATGTCCTTTTTTCCTCCAAAGACACCATACCGGACCAAAGACACGAGAATTAGAATAATTATGCTGTATTATGTAATTGCATGGTGTTTATGTATATATATATATATATATATATATATATATATATATATATATATATATATATATTTAATATATGACCTTTAGTTTCTTCTGATATTTTATAAATATTGTCATGAATATAGGTGTGTTGTGTTGAATTACAAACCTTATCATAACCCATAGTAAAATAAAATTTGGACATTTTTCCTGTTTTTATTATATTCAAAAACTAAAATTAAATTAAGGGGCCAAAATGTCTCCAGTCAATGCAGGAATGCATATATGCAGAGCCGAAATGAGTAAATATTTTTATGGGGCCGAAATGTCTCACGGCCGATTTGGTAGTAGGCCGATTTGATAAGGGCCCGATTTTTCTCGCTCTCTTAAAACTGGTAACACATTTGCAGATCTGTTTAAAACTGTTTCAATTATATTGTCCCACGATTCAATCCATACTTGTCAACGTTTTATTAAATGTTCTCTGTGACATTAACATTTTCCTTTTTCCATTCATGTCAAAGTCACAACAATTTTATCATGGGCTTTAAGTGGTTCAAATTTAGATCTGGCCCAATATTTAAAACATCAAACTCTAATGATGAATTACTCTTACTAGACTTAAAATGCTTATTGTGATATTAAGTTAGATTAATATTGCACAAATACAATATTTGTTCTGTTTTGCCTTCGAATAGCATGCACGTTTCTAAAGGAATGATGTCTACAATATATCCATGTTTAAATTGCTGTGGCAATGAAACTCGAAATAGCGAAGCACTGAATTTTATCGCCATTTTTTAATATTGAGACAGAGTTTCATGTTATACGATCTAAACCACTTCATTTATAACTGAGAACCTACTTTGAAAATTAAATAAACATTTATTTACATAACCATGTATAATATATTTGATTAGAAATATACATTTATATCAGTTTTTGCTTTTCGCTTTCGCTCGCCTCTCATTCATATTTAATAACTTATATTCATAACAAACACGCATTTCTACCGATCAATTTGTAACTTTCAACACAAAATTTCTTATTTAAAAGAAAATTATTGAAGTAAACACGTCGACTACCAGAAGCTGAAGCTCAGTTACAACTAGTTCCTCGTGCACGAAACCTTCTATAATCCGCCACCTAGCGGATATTACGCTACATTCAAACGGAAAATAATTTTCTGCTAATTCATATATGTTCAAACTTAGAAAATTATATATTCTGCTTAGAACCTGCAAGTAAATTTTACTGATATTGAAATGTAGCTGCATGTAGTGGCCGTTAAATGCATAAACGTGGTAAACCAAGGTATTAAAGCAAAAAGTTGACGTTTTCCCTTCTGACTTGAAAAACCCGGAACATATTTGACTTCTTGTTATTTATGTTTTGAGATAGAAACATACAAAAATATAATCTGGAACAATGTTGACCATACTCTTATTATTTAAAGAGCTCTTCAAATATTTGAGTTTATGTAGATTTGGCGTTCAATACATTAGAGCAAGCTTTATTATTCTTAAGTTTCAGTATTGCACTCAATTTCCGGCAGACTCTGTTATTAGCAAGTAAAGCGAATTGTTAAAATTGTTCACAGAACAGATATCAACAGTATCAACAGTATCAGAGTCATCATTGTCCCAATGATCATCCTTATTGTGCTTGCTATATAATGCTCATAGAAAGCTTTCTTTGACACCTTATTTATAACATCCTTCCGTCCACTTCATTATATAAACAAAAATGTCAAGTATCAGTTGATCTTAGTTTTTCACAACATTTATTCTATAGTCTCTTATAGATTGATTTTTTTTATTGAAGTGTCTTCTACATTTTTTTTAAATTTACTTAAATTTGTGTTTAGATTGTTCATTTTGTAAGAATGCCATGAATGCCTCTGACAAGTATTGCCATCTGCATTGAACAATGGCAATGATTGAGATATCATGTGCATCAATTTCCGACCCAATCTGCATGCATAACTCAAATGCACAATGTGCATCCATTAATGGATCAAATGTGCGTACAGAAAAAAGGAAAATAGTTCCAAAGATAAAATTGCATGGTCAACTTAACTTTTATTTTAACATGTAAGTTTACAAATATTAGCATCAGAGCCACAGCGCACATTTGAAAAAAAGAATGCTGGTCAAAAGATTTACACGTTTATGTACGCCTAAAACCATAAGTGTACGTATATAAATACATCTTTAGAATGCCAACCAAGGGAAAAGTCTAATACTCTTAAGTTAATTATGTTAATAAAAGCAGCAGTTTCACTATCAAATATATAACCCGCGCTGATGATATAACACCCCCAATGCATACTAGACCACTAAACAATCACTTCTGGAGTTAAAGTCACAAAGAAGAACACTATTATTCAGGTTAGAACATTAAATAATAACATGCTACTAGATAGTACGATGATAAAAACGCAAAATCACGAAACAACGATAATGATAAAACCATGTACATGGTGTTTTCAATGTCGCGTTTTCACCATCGGACTATCGTATAATATCGCGTTTGTGTTGTCGTAGTATCGTGCTGTCGCGTTATCATCATCGTAATATTGCGTTATCATTATCGTACTGTCGCGTTATCATCATTGTTCCTTCGCACTATTTTTTATCGTATGTCGCGGTATTCTCTTCATACTGTACGAAACTACGAATACGGAAACGTGATATCACGATATAACGATGGTGAAAACGCGACAGTACGATGGTGAAAACACGATATTATATCGCATTATAGTACTGTCGTAATATCGCGATTTTTTTATCATACTGTCGCGTTATCATCATCGTACTGTCGCGATTTCGTTATTGTACTTTTGTGATGTCGCGTTTTCATCATCGAACTATCATATCAACACATTCACAGGCGATGGCCCTAACGGAATTCCGTTATAAAAAAAGGCTTAATGGCGTCTATTTAAATGGACTAACTAGTATCATTCCCTGAAGTTTGGTCATTGGAGTAATCTTGTCTCCGAAAATATCTCTTGGTGGTAGAATTCAAAATAAGTTTAAAGCGATTAGACTAGGACATGGATGAGTAGAATTTTAAACCCGGGTACCCGATTGTCAATACCAGTCTATTCTTCAAAATAAAAGAAATGCCGTCAGGTTGAGGTCATCATTTATGGAAAAGCACATCGAAGAGAAACAAGTAACTTATTCACTTCGACAGGCAGCAGGCGACAAGGCTGGCGTAAAACGACCCAACTGTAAGATGGTATTGATGTTCTAGCCGTGTACCGTGTTCTAAAATTATTTCCAAGCACCCACCAATACGAACCCAGTCCGCAGTTACCCTGCTATATATCCATGCCCTAGATTAGACGTTTTATGTTAGGACGGAATAAAACAAAACTCTCTGTTAAAACATTACACAAACAAATACTAATTAGTTGTCGTGTTTGTCATTCAGCTACGGTTCGCCTGCACGTCCAATATACTTTTGCAACATTTGCAAGGGTTTTGTGTATAAAAAGAGAGTAAAACTGGAACCGAAACTTTTATAACAAAGAATAAAATATATGTCAGTTTACGTCCGATTTCAATCCAAAGAAAGCGCAAATGTATATTTTTAAATATATTCTGTACCTTTTTTTCATTTATTTTACAAATTATTAATTAGCAATTACATTTCCAGTACCAGTAATATATGGGGTCACGTGCACCAGGCTTCGAAATTTAACATAACGGTCTATGGAGCTATCAGAGAACCTTATGTAGCTCATTTGTGGGTTGAACTCCTTTCAAGAAACGGGTTCAGTAGCAAATTTTTGGACAACAAACGATGTCTACAGTGAAAGTTTATGCATGTAAAAAATAATGGCTGTTATAATTCAGAATTACGGCGTTGCATTCTGAACTATTACAACCATTTTTAGGGTAGTCGAGCCAGATGTTCCCCTGTCCCCAACATCAGCCACAATGTCAGCCACCATAGTCAGGTGCCCCGCACTGCTAGGCTGTTACTATACTAGTGAGGAGCTCCTTGATGCCATAAACTCCAGTACTACCAGCTACTTTGCCAACAGGCATAATCAAATCAAGAACATTGTATCTACCAAATAAACAAAAATATGTTAATTTCAGGGGCGGATCCAGGATTCAAAGTTAGAGGGGGTATCACTTTATGGCATACCCCTTTCGCTCCCACAGAAACGAAAGTTCCTAGTTTGATTTGAGTCGTGAAAATTAGAAATCAAACCTCGTATCCAGTTTAGCCCGCAAAACTCAAGTTGATGGGGGGAAATATAAACATTTTATGTGCAACACATAGCAGTGCCATATTGTATATTATAAACATACCATACTCGGCGTTGACAAGGTTTCGTTGGTGCTATGTACAGACGACGGTCTTCTTCAAGGGAGGTAATTGCGTAATGACAATAAAAATAGTTCCATACGGGAAAATCCATGGAAACCAGTTATATAAGACTGCTGACAAAAAAACAGATCACATATTTTTATGTTTGAGTTCAAAAATTGATGTTTTATGTAATATTCTTAAATCGTTACTAAAGGTTTAAGCCATAACACATTAATTTATGAACGGAAATATGAAAATCTACGATCTGATTTTTGTCAGCAATAAGTGGTAAGTATCAGCTACATTATTTTCAGTGAAGTATTTTTGTTTTACTCATCGAAATACACAGACGATAAATCACCAATATCTGAACGCCATTGATCCCATTTTGACAGTAAATTTACTGTCAATGAGTCGTCCAAATCTGCTAGATTAGGGTGATCGTTTCAGGCGACGCTTAACTGAATGTATCGGACTCAATGCACCCCTTTTCTTTCTTCATGCCTAGAACTACTTTAAGGCAACTAGTCATGGCCAATATCAACGTCAGTGAGATTCTCAGCCTATGTACTGGAAGCTTCTCCAATAATTCTTTTGAATTGGAGAGAAACGTGTCTCAGTCCTCTCACGTCAATGCTCATTTTCATCAGTTTAACAGCGACCCTTACACGCGCAATTAATTTCAACCCATAGTCTACATAGAAATCACCATGAATGAAGTTTGCAGCAGGTGACTCATGGTCTTCAGCAAACCTTTTGAAAGTGTGCACACCGAGGTAGTTATTCCAAAAAAGATGCATCAAAAGGTTCTCTACTTGAGGTCGATGCTGTCACAGCATAAAACAAAACTCAAAACTGATCAAATGTTTTGGGGGTTTTCAACACCAGTGGCAAAAGGCTCCTTTTGGAACCTACTGATACCTCCGAGGTACTTTTTGTCAGATCTGGAACCTGATGTAGATGATTGTTGTTTGACCAATAGACCGACGAAGTAATAAAGCACCAATGATATAAAGCATATCTAAATATAGGTTTAGCACCCAAAACACATAAATTCCACTAAACCATTTTATTAATGATTTGGTAAATACATATTTGTAAAAGCAAAACATAGTTATGACATATATTTTATTGTGTAGTACGTTCACATTGAAGTTCTGGTTAAATCACAACCATGTTCTATATCTATCCATTCCATTACTAAAAATGTCTTATGGAATGGGTCCAACCCCAGCAAACTCCTAATTTTCACTGACCATTCCAGTGCAGTAGCCCAAACATTTATTGATATTGATACATATTAGTGTGTCTTCCTATTTTGTTCCATACTGTGTTTTTGTAGCATGTTTTCTGCTCTGTCCTGTGTCTCTAGTAGACTGGCTGACCTTTTGTGCCTTGTGTCTCTTGTTGAGTAACAGTTCTATTCTGTTTCGCTTGTCGACTATCTGACCTATTGTGTCCTTTGTCTTTTGTTATGTGACAGTTCTGTCCAGTCATTAGATGTAAACTGTGTTCTGCATCTCCTAAAGAATAACTGTTCTGTCATGTGTCAGATGTAGACCATGTGTTCTGTATCTCATATAGAGTAACTGTTCTGTCATATGTCAGATGTAGACCATGTGTTCTGTATCTCATATAGAGTAACTGTTCTGTCATGTGTCGTATGTAGACTGCGTGTTCTGCATCTCCTAAAGAGTAACTGCTCTATCTCCTAAAGAGTAACTGCTCTGTCAAAAATCGGTTGTAGACCGCGTGTTCTGAATCTCATATAGAGTAACTGCTCTGTCATGTGTTGGATGTAGACTGCGTCTTCTGTATCTCCTATACAGTGACTGTTCTGTCATGTGTCAGATGTAAACTGTCTTTTCTGTATCTTCTATAGAGTAACTGTTCTGTCATGTGTTGGATGTAGACCGTCTGTTCTGTATCTCCTATAGAGTGACTGTTCTGTCATGTGTCAGATGTTGACCATCTGTTCGGTATCGCCTATAGAGTGAATGTTCATGTGTTGGTGGTAGACCGTCTGTTCTGTATCTCATATAGAGGAACTATTCTGTCATCTGTCGGATGTAGATCGTATGTTCTGTATCTCCTATAGAGTGACTGTTCAGTGATGTGTCGGATGTAGACCAACTGTTCTGTATCTTCTATAGGGTGAATGTTCAATCATGTGTTGGATGTAGAGTGTCTGTTTTGCTCTGTGTATATGGTTGTGTGTCTGTTCTGTTCTGTGCATGTATTGTCTGTAAAACTTTGATTCTTAATTCAACTGTTCATGAAAAACACTTATAAGATCAAACACATACCACTTAATATCTGAACTTGAGGGTAGAAATTCAGGTGTTTTCCCTGGAGTTTATATTGCAGTACATTTGTGTAGATATGATATTGGCTTATCCAAAGATAAGCTCATGACAAGACTATTTTGTTAAATCCCCACAATGGATTCTCTGAAAAACAGAAACACTAATACAATAACATGTGTGCTACCTACATTGTTTGTATATATTATTACACTCATTTTTAATGAAATGAATAGCTACGGTTGATGTCTAAAGCAATCCAACAAATCATGTTTAAAACATGTACTAATTTAGAGTCAATAAGCGACTACGGAAAAAAACTAAAAATACTTAAAGCTGGACATCACAATATTTGACACAATATAGTGTAAAAGCTGTACATAACAAAATAATGTAAATATATATATAAATATATAAATCACAACAGAGAAATAATTAAACAGACATTTTTGTATACAAAAACAGATAACATGTTACTTTGATTTAACATTTGTAGCACACAAAACAATTGAAACCAAAAACTTTACAGCCTACAACAAAGCGGTACCTAACGCATGCAAATATCCAGGAGGTTTATATCGTTCTGACACATTCCAACAGCTAATTTTCTCTGAAGGTTTTCCATGTAAAAATAAGTGTGTTATTACATCGAGCCAGTGGTCATAATGACAATTTCTGACGCTTCTGACCTCATGTATGTATTGAATTATTTGAAAGGGGATTGCTCTCTGACTACTAATATGTAAAATAAATGACCGAGATATTAATAAAGATAAATCCACTGCAATTCATGTTTTTGTTCATTCATTCAACTGAAATCAGATATAAAAAATGACCATTTTGTCATTGTTAAAGTCCATAAAAGTTTGTTTGTAATATTAATTTTAGTTTATTTTTTTTACATACTCTTTCTACACATAAAAACCCTTTCAAATGAAAACAAAGTAACATGGGGTCACTAGGCAACCAAAATTCATTAATTGTACATCAGATATGTTTATATTGAACAAAAATTATGAACAGAACTAGCAACCCAAGACAAGCTCTATCAGAATTTGAGTAGTACTTGAAAACACTGTATAACTTCATAGACGATATGTAATGATATTTATTTCTTCAAGTGATCACCATTGTACTGGTTGATAGCAAAGTTTGAACTTAAAAGTAAAACTTGAAATAAATGTCTAGCCTAATTTACATGAGTTAGCAAATCCTAAAAATAACTTACACTGTGACATCAAAACAGTGACATCATATCAGCGATATTCAGCCAGTAATATTGAAAACTGTAACTTTACTGATAGGGAAAGCAATGTTTAATGAGACAAGTGAAAGATCAAATTAAAATGTCAATATTTTACCAAACACACAAAACAAAATTAAATTAAGTTACAACTGCTCTAAAAACCCATCGACAAAAATTATGAGTTTTGTAGCATTACTGAAGTCTTTGTATCTTTCGGAATGCCCTTTACATTAACAACGTACATGATTTATTTCTTGGTTACAAAATAGTGAAAATACACAAATATCATCAACAAAGAGCAAATGGAATGAATAAATACATTGTAATGAACACAGAAGCATATACCTGCATGAAGCAAATATATACCCAATAATATTTTATATCATTTATCATTTTTCTCTTGAAGCAGATAGAAGCAGATAGAAGCCCATGTTATATTAGAGGCTATCAAGATTGATTAATAAAATAGATAGCACAACCTGTCATAAACAACACATTCAATACTGCTTGAAAATGAAAGATATTTAATCATGGAATGTTTGTAATAAACACAAAACAAAATCACGCTTAATGTAAGTTTAATTGCAATTTAATTTACCTCCTTCAATGAAGTAATTAAATCATTTTGGCTCACAACAAGCGAATTATGATATATATTTCAATCATATTGTTAAGCTGGTAGTTTTTAAAAATAATGCGTATGTGTTTAATGGCTCTTGCTTTATTTTATCATTAAAGTTAAAGACAAAAATGTCCAATTGTCTCCTTATTTTAGATACAAGAAGATAAAGAATATATTCTAAATAAAATAACAACGTGAGATTCTAATCACATCTTTTCCATCTTAGATCCATATATATGTATAAAATATCTCTGCCTTTAGTAAAACACAGATTTTATAAAATATTTTGCATCAACAACAATATGGCCAACATTTCTGAACACAGTCTCAAATATTATCTGTAACGATCATGCTGACGAACAGTGAACAATTGATTGTTTTTGTATGGTCTTAACATTCTGAAAGCTGCAAAATAATGTGTAAATGGAAATTTCATTCAGATCACATTTTTCCTCCCAGTTCAGATATATTGAGAGTGCTAATCCTGTTTGTATTATGCAAAATGTCATAAGAGAAAAATCCAGCCTGTCTTTGCTGGAGCTGTGAGTACTTATTGAGCAACTGTTTTGCCACGATTTAGACTAAACAAAACAAGATTTCATTTAAACACAAAACATTTAAATTGAAGTTGTTAAAAGAAACAAAAACCTGCATTAGTTTCCAATGCAACAAAATGTGTTTAAGAGACTTCACATTTAAGTGACTTAAGTATTTTCAAGCTTAATTTAATTTATTAACTTTGATTAATAAAACAAAACTGTAATCAACAACCGATTAGTACAGAATTTTCTAAATCAAAGCCAAACCATTTTTTTAATGTTCAACAAGAGCATTTTCTCTCATGTTTTTGATTAACCATTAACAATGATGCTATAGCACTTGAATGGGTCACGCATTGCCACAATGAACCAAACAAAAATACAGTATATTGTGGGCTGGTTATTTTAAGCATTATCCACTCCAGGAAGTAGCACATATAATCATCTGACATGTTTACAAATATGGAAATAACAACTATTGTATGAACACATATTTACTGGAATTTGTGCACAAGGTGTCTTATGTCATAAACATGGACCAATTCTGCTGAGTGTTGGACAAGAGATACATGTCGACACAAGAATTGACTCATTTCCACTTAAAATCCTGCACAAGACATTGTAAATAAAAATGGCTTTTTATGGGTATTTTTTCTGCAATAGGTGACAAATTTAAACCATGTTTTGATGAATGAAAAATAAAAAAAGCATCAGTATCACATAAATAATTAAACAATATTATTGTATTTGCATTTAAATAAGTATGAAAACTGTAATAAACTATGCATACACAATACCGGGTGAACCAATTTTACCCCTGAAAAATCATAATTATAAATCATAATCATAATTATTATCAAATAATAGTAGGTATATATTAACAGGCATATCATACATAAAACAGTAACATAGTGGTAACAACCATGACTTATAACACAAACTGTCATCCTAACATGATAGATTGCTATGAATTGTTATTTGTAGGATGATTTACAGAAATCAAATATGGCATTCCATTTATGCAATTGCCGGTATTGACTTGGGAGTCATTGAATGTTATAATGTTATTAATGAGTTGATTCCATATTGGCCGAGTTATTTGTTCAAGGTCAGCAGTATTGACCTGAGCTGAAAGGGCAGACAGCAATCAAATAACTCGGCCAATATAAAATCAACTTGGTTAAAGGTATTTCATTATTTTTTTATTAATACAAACGTTAAAAATGACCATTTAGTAAAGGGAGGCATTTCTTTCAAGAATTTGTGAGAGATTTGATAGATAATAAAACAGATCTATATCAAAAATACCATATTTGGCAAAATAGCCAATCAAAATTGTAGAAATTCATATTAACAAATTTAGCCTCGTATAAGACAAGCTGTAGAATATTAGTTGTTAACCACGTTGTATTAGCTCTCTGTATTACTAGAATCTCATCAAATATCTAATAAATATGGGATATTATGAAGCATGCTGTATTTTCACTTTTGGATACGGAAAAGGAAATTGATAGGCATAAAATAAATATCTAATATTCACTGGGAGAAAGTAATATTCCGTCCCTATGTTCTTCTGCCAGTGAATATCAGTTCACATTGTATGGTTCCTTATTCAACAACTGTTTTATTATATGACAGGGGTAGTTTTATATCCAAAATAATCATAATCACAAAAAAGTCTTAAGCAATAATATTTATAATAAAGCTATAAAGTGTGACAATAAAGCACTTTTTAATGTTATTTCCTGTAAAATGTATTAAATTATTTCAACGTTATATTGGGAATAGTTAGACGGAAATGATGTCTATGGATTTTCCCTACATCCAAACTAACATCTCTTTGTAGCTGATGGAATAGGTATCAATAAGGTGTTATTTTTAGACCATGAATATGAGGAAAAAACTTATGAAATATGATTTATATTTTGCATTGTCCATTGTGCTCTGGACCAATGAGAAACTATGTGTATTTATTGGTCATATATTTATATCATTCAATATATGATGTCTGTTGACTGGTGCCCTGAACTGACCGGATAGTGGAACTACTTGTTACAGACATATTTAAGTATTTCATAGATATTCATGATTAGGTGTTAAAACAAAAGCCCCTCCCATACCCTTGCACTGTAAATTCATAATTTGACATTAGGTATGTAAAAATAATCATAAATGATATTGTAAATATGTGTTTTTAGATTAAAGTGTCAATTTATATTTCTCGAGAAGATCTTGGCGTTGATTAACTGATAAGCCAAGCTTCATAAATACATGTTTGAACAGCATGAAACAGGCATGTAAACTTCTAATTAGATCCTCAAGGGAACAGATGTTGCAAAGGTGTTTCCAAAGGTGTTTCCACAGTGTTGCTAAGATGCGTCCCGGGTGTTGTGACGGTGTATCCAAGGTGTAGGGAAATTGAAGCCCAGTTGTGATTTGTGACCCAGGTGTCGCAAAGGTGTATCCCAAGTGTTACGAAAGTGTGTCCCAGGTGTAGCAAAGGTGTATCCCTAGTGTTACGAAAGTGTGTCCCAGGTGTAGCAAAGGTGTATCCCTAGTGTTACGAAGGTGTGACCCGAGTGTAGCGAAGGTGTGAAGTGTGACCCAGGTGTGGCTTGGTTTTCTAAGTATGGAGTCATCCTATGCAGGTTAGATTACACATGTGATCCCCGGGTGGAGAGCTGGCCCACAGCCTGTATAAGGGCCCTGTTCTCGATTTCCAGCTTCTCATTGTCCTCCAGGCACTCCTCAACATCCTGCAGGGAACCAGAAAAAGTTACATTACACAATAAATCATTATACAATTTTAATGTGACTTAATGCATAACGCCTCTTCTTACCATTGTTAAATAACCAACAATGCTGACAATATTACACTGGCCCCAATTTCTCGAAACTTCTTAAGTCCCTTATAACAGAGTTAAGCTAAACTCACTATTTTTGTTGTTCTATAATATGCGTTATATTTACTTATTTATGAGTTTTTATAAATTATATAAGACAAATCTGTATGCTAATTAGAAGAAGCCATTTTTTATTTATCAAAATCCAGTATAAGTATGTATCTTGGCTAATTGAAATAAGCGACTTAGGCCTGTAAAGCTTAAAAAGTTTCTAGAAATTGGGGCCTGGTATTTAAATTCAGCAACTCTTACTTTACCGATACTTGTCTCCAATTATATTATTGTTTATTATGAAATTGTAGCTTTTGTTTAATAAAGAAAAGGTACAATATGAAAAGTTTGATATCAACAAATCATGGCAAATAATATAATATAAATTAGAATTCCACAATCGGATGTGATGTCACCATGACATTTGACCAAAAAATCAATAGGTGTCATCTTCTGACTATCACATATGTATACCAAGTTAAAAGGCTCTACACCAACCTGTTTAAAAGTTATTGATCAGAAAAACAAAAGTGCCCATAATTTTTCTATTAAAGGTCACCATAACCTTGAATTTTCATCCCAAATCAATAGGGAGCATCTACTGACCAAGACTAATGTTCATATAAAGTTTGAAAACTCTACAACAGGAAGTAGAAAGATAACTTGAAATTGCATTTTTGAAAAAAGCCCTTGTCTCCCCCATTTAGTGGTCAAAGGTGAGAAATAATCATTGATGGTCATAAAATGTGTACTTTTGGACTGGAGACAATCAAACACAGGGGTTTGACCAACCTGCATACCAAGTATGAAGTTCCTGGGTCCAAATATGTTTTTGAGTCCAAGAGTTCTTAAGTTATTGAGCGGAAAGAAGTGTGTTGTACAGACTGGTGACCATCAAATTGTTTTCACCTGAAGGTCACTGTGACCTTGACCTACTGACCACAAAATCAAGGGATCATCTACTTATTATGACCAACTAGCAAACCAAGTATGAATGTTCTTTAGTTTATCAGTGAAATCTGTTAATTTACCTCAAGGTCACCTTGACCATTGACCTCCTGGCCTGAAAATCAATAGGGGGTCATCTACTAGACATGACCAATTGGTATACCAAGTATGAAGTTCCTGTTTGCAAGCGTTTTTTTTTAGATGAAACAGTTTTTTTTACCTCACAGTCACTGCAACATATACTGCAACCTTGACCTTTGACCTACTGACTTGAAAACCTATAGGGGTCATCAACTAGACATGACCAACTGGCATACCTAGGCGAAAACATTCTTTAGTTATTCAGAGGAAATCGTTTTTTTTTCACCTCAAGGTCACTGCGACCTTGATCTTTGACCGACTGATGACAATATCAATAGGGATCATTTACTGGTCATGACCAACTAGCATTAATGTACCAAGTATGAAGTTTCTGGGTGCAAGTGTTCTTTAGCTATTACTGGAAATTATTTTTTCCCCTGAAGGTCACTTTGTTCTTGATCTACTGATATCAAAATTTATAGGTGGGCATCTACTAGTCATGACCAATTGGCATATCAAGTATAAAGTTCCTGGGTGCAAGCATTCTTCAGTTATTGAGCGGAAACCTTTGTACATCTCAAGGTCACTGCATTCTTTGACCTACTGATTCTAAAATCTAAAGCGGTCATAAAATATGCATGACCAACTGGTATACCAAGTTTAAAGTTCCTGTTTTCAAGGCTTAGTGTTCTTTACTAATTCAACAGGAAACCATTTTTTCGCCTCATGGTCATCTTAACCTTGACCTTTTAACCTATTTATTGCAAAATCAATAGAGGTCATCAACAAGTCATGACCTACTGGCATAGTATAAAGAACCTGCATGCAAGTTTTATTGAGTTATTGAGAAGCAACCATTTTTTCACCTCAAGGTCACCTTGACCTTGACCTTTGACCTACTGATCAAAATCAATAGGGGACATCTACTAGTCAAAACCAACTGGCATACCAAGTATGAAGTTCCTGGGTGAAAGTGTTCTTTAGTTATTGAGCTGAAACCTTTTTTTTTAAGCTTTAGGTCACCGCCAACATCGTTTTTCACCTGAAGGTCACCACGACCTTGACCATTGACCTACTGATCTTAAAACCGAAAGGGGTCATCTACTTGTCATGACCAACTTGCATACCAAGTATAAAGTCTTGGACCCCAATGTTTTCAAGTTATATGGCAAAAAATGTTTTTTCACCTCAGGTCACTGTGACCTTGACCTTAAACTTTCTGAACTAAAAATCTAGCGTGAATATCTACTGGTCATGCGAAGAATGAAGTTCCTGGGTCTTTGCAATAATAATTGTCTATAGTACAAGCAGAGGATAGCAATTTACTAAAACTCAACATGCTGACATGGGGATAAACATAGTTAAAAAAGTAATCGCCTATGAACATTCCATAACAAAACTAAACAAATAATATGAAATTAAAAGTAAATTGTACAACAATACACAACACTGATAATATACCTCAATTTAGAGAAAGTTGCTAGAATTGCAAAAATGATTCACTATTATTTTTTTTCACATGATAGATAAGCAGTACTTATAGTTGCCGACAATGACAACTGATTTTGTATCAGCTGCTACATAAAAGAAAACTCTATAAAGAGAAATTAATTGAAAACTGCAGAAAGTTGATGATGATAATATAATTTTTATATAATCAATGATTTTTGTTCTGTCAAGAAACTTCAAATTGCACAAATGCATGTACGCAACTCCAACCCCTTCCCCCTACAAGTACCTACCCTATTGAGCATAGCAACCTTTCTCTCAAGCTCAGCGATTCTGCGGTCCTTTTCCTCCAGCACATTTTGTAGGCGCCGGTTCTCATCTCGCTCACGCTCCAGGTCCTGTAACACAGATGCACAGTACCAGATACAATGGTGTGGAACATATTGCCTTGAAATGAAAATGAAATGAAATGAAGTAATTTATGATTTCATAGTTGGGAAAGAAGGATAGTCTGACAACAAATCGGTATTTAAAGATGCACTCTTACTCCCAAATAAGATATTCCACAATTAATTGTTCTAATATATCAAAAAGGATGAATAAATGTCGAAAACTATGATTCTTAAGAAGGACACAGAGTTAAATTTGAAAGAAAGGTGCAGAAAACACGGTATTTCTACCTTATGAGAGGAAGTAGATCACACTAAATCTTTTAGCACTCACCTATCATGTAATAATTTAGCGTTTTCAGCTATTAAATACACGGTTACAATCTTGTTATCACTAACTAATTTTTTCCATAAATGCATTATTTAGTAAGTAGTTAAAGGTTTATCACTCAAAAGTTATGTTTGTTATACAGGTGTATTTAATGATTTTGAATAGAGAGTGTCACTTTAAGTGCAACATATACAATGACATTGATAGATATCAACACATTCAAAACCAGAAGTTATAAATCCAAGTGTGCATGAATTGTGTGGGATACCTTTTCAAGCCGCCTGCGGGCAACATCATCATCCTTGTTCTCCTTGTTTATTAGGGAGCTCACAAAGTGCTGGCCAAAAGGCCCCCGGACTCCCTCTATCTTTGATCGGTACCCTGCTCCTGCATCCTGCCTCTCCCGTTCTGCAGGATACCGGTGCATAACGCTGGGCACTGCCCGCACCGGCTCCCGGCCCACACTAGTCTGACCTGCAGACTTTGGGGAGCGGGGAGACCGAGGGGATTTGGGCTGACTAGGCTGAAAGACTGGGGACCGGTCATTGTCATAGGCTGACTTCCTCGTGAATCCAGAGCTCTGCTGGGACAATGGGCTCTGTGAGGAACTACTGTGTTGATCACTTTGAGTCACTGAAGGTTTGGAGTTTGTTGAATAAGAGTTAAACTTTGATTGGCTACTCCAGACTCGTGGTTTGTTTTGATTGGTTGAGGCTTCTTTAGATGACTGGTCATTGAAAGCAAAGCTGGTGTCTGATTGGCTAACAGCACTGTCATAGTCCTGGTTATCCTCTAGATCTGCTTCCAGGTCTGAGGGACTGCAAAAATCATACAACAAAATTATTAATTAATTCACACCAGGTAAGGCCTTTCATCTCAAAGGATACAAAAGTTAAATAAGTCCAACTTAACATGTTAAAAAGACCAGTTAAGTGTTTTAAACATTGTTCTTATGACACTACTGTCAGCTTAACCTAGCAGTAACTACAGATTGTGCTTTTGAAAAAAATGCTTGTCTCCCCCACTGTATGGTGGTTTGGGAGAAATAATCAATGATGTACTTTTGGACTGAAGACAAACAAACAGTGACCTCGACGTCTGACCTATTCACCCATATTCAATAGTGATCATTTTCTACATAAGATCAGTGATCTTAAAATCCATAGGGGTCATGTACTAATCATGACCAACTCGCATACCAAGTATCAAGTTCCGGGGCTGAAACTTTCTTTAGTTATTGAGCAGAACCTGTTTTTTCACCTTAAGGTTACTGTGACCTTTACATTTGACCTACTGATCTCAAACTAGTAAAGGTCATATAATAGTCATGACCAACTGGCATACCAAGTTTGAAGATCCTGCGTGCAAGCGATCTCAAACTAGTAAAGGTCATATACATGTACTTGTCATGACCAACTGGCATACCAAGTATGAAGATCCTGCGTGCAAGCGATCTCGAACTAGTAAAGGTCATATACTAGTCATGACCAACTGGCATACCAAGTATGAAGATCCTGCTTCCAAAGCGTTATTGAGAGAAAACCATTTTTCAGCTTAAGGTCACCATCAACATATCGTTGTTAACCTGAAGGTCACCACAACCATAATCTTTGACCTACTTATCTCAAAATCAAAAGGGGTTATATACTTGTCTCACATACTAAGTATGAAGTTTCTGGACCCAAGCATTTTTAAGTTATCAAGCATAAACCGTTTCTTCACCTTAATGCCACTGCAACTTTGACATTGGACCTGCTGATGTCAAATTCAATAGTGTCATCTACTGATCAAGACTAACCTGCATACTAAGTATGAAGTTCCTGGGTGCAAGCATTCTCTAGTTATTGAGTAGAAGAGTAGAAAGGAAGTATGATGTACATATGGATGGACAGACAGGGCAAAAACAAAATGTCTCCCAATGAATGGCGGAGACACAATTAATACTGTATAGTCTTAGGTTTTTCTTATTTAAAGACATTAGTTTCAATAATGCGAAAGTCAACAGCGTAGTATGAAACATAGCTTGGATAACCAACATGTTTGTATTGACCACTTACCTTTTATTTCTCCTAGCTACATAACCCTTTGGTGCCTGAAAGATTATATACAATATGTGACTGTTCAAACCTTGAAAGTAAAAAGCCTAAATAATGACACAGACACTGAGACCTAAAGGCTCTTTCTTTCAGATCAGTTACCACATGGCTTTTCAGTGTATCTAAGATTATATGACTCTAGGAAATATAGTTTCGGAGTTTTAAGCAACACAAATTTACTAATTAAAGGGCCAGAACTTAAGTTTTACTAAGTGCAGGGGGGGAATTAAACCCGAGGCGCACAGCAACATTGCCCTATTAAAATTGCCCTATGGTTTCATGACACTAGGTAATATAGTTTTGGAGTTATGAGCGACACAAGTCCATGCCAATTTTTGCTTATTCAAGAGCCATAACTCTAGTTTTACTAAGTGCAACGGGAAACAAAACACCAGGTGCAAAACTTCCATCACTCCTTTAACATTCCCGTAAGGTTTCTTGACTCTAGTTCGCATAATAATTACGGAATTAAATATCATTTAAGTATAACTCCCAGTTTTGAAACTATACATGAGAGTTAAAGCAGAGGTGTATAATTTCAATCATGAGGTTAGTGGGTGACATAACTGGTTTGTACCATGTTTTGACTGACAATGTTCTGTTACTTGTGTGCAGTATAAATGAATAGCATTTATCTGCACAATAGTTATTGAACGTTTATCTTCCACTTACTTGTTACTGCGCTTATATTGAATTAAATATGTAGACAAAAACAAAACACAAACCACTCTCAAACATAGTACAAGCCTTTTACACACATCATCTTCATGTGTAGTTGTCAATATATACAAAGGGGTGACATTCAATAGATATTTTGTAATTCATAGAAATAGCTTAAGGCATATATTGAATTATACATGAGCAGTGTTCGAAATTCGCGGTATCCCGATATCCCGAGGCTACCAAATTTCAGCTGGGGCTACTGATTTTCCACAGAAACTAGCCCGACCGGGCTACTGTTTTTTCCTACTATGAAAAAACACATACCAATTAAACGCGTAACACATCGTATTTTTTATATGCAAAACCTTATTATTCAAGAATGCGTCCTTCAAGGTGACTGGAGCGACTAAGTCGCCTTGACAACGGTGAAGTCGGATTCGCCGAAATTTACGATGATCAAAAAGCTAATTGCTCTGTGATTCAGGGCTCAAGCCACGTGCTGAATGTTTGTTTATTTAATCAATGAATATAAACACATGTCAAAATTAATTAACGCCTGAAGTGACAGGTTATTATCGATCAGTTTCTAACATATACTAGTATATAAAAAGCAAACTATTGGTTATTGTACTGTATACTATTATAGTTTGATTGATTCGTGTTTTCTATTCCAGTTCATCCTTAAAAATAGATTATTTATAATATTGATTTAATATTTCACATTACATTGTATAATTGTAATTGTAATTTATTTAATATGTATATGAAACACAAAAAACTGTATAGTTTACGTGAAATACAATTTGTTCTGTTCTGTTCTAACCATTAAGTGTGTCTATTTATAGCAGCAGTCAAACTTTATGACGTCAATAACTCCGCCCATTATGTAAATTAACGGATAACATCGGCTGTTTCGACAACTTCGATGACTATGCAAATCAACAATGCTAAAATAGCAATATCAACATTGATATTTTATTTATTTCGTTTAAATATATTTAATTTATTTGCTAAAATAAAAAGAAAGATATTTAAGTTTTTAATGCGAACAGAAAATAACCATTCTACAAACATCGTCTTAAATGCGCAGAAAACAGGTGCCCCTTTACTTCCAGACAAATTTAATCAAAGTGAAAGGAAAACTGTCGGATATAGTAATCGTTGTCAGTGTACAGTACAGTAAGGTTCTATTTTATACCTTTAAATTGCTTTGCCATTCATTTTAAAGAACAATTATAGGAATATTGGCAATATAAACATCGATATATTTTTGTTGTTTCTTCCGAAACTTGAAAGTGAAACTGAAAGTTGAAAAGAGAAAAATGTCATTGCACAATCGCTGGTGGATATCGGATTTGACAAGGATGCATTGGATAACTGAACTTTAAGTACATGAATTATTCTTTCCATTTAATAAATGATATGTTCAGAAAATATTTTTCTCTTTTTATCACCTTTTAGAAAACTTTATTAGTTACTGAACTTTTGATGACAACACTAATGTATGTATGACTATAATTTATTATTGACGCATTGTTCAGATTGGGGAACATTTATTGAAACTGTATGAGCGTGCTTGATTAGATGATCAGAATCGTTGTGGTATTGTATTTAAACTTCCAAAAATTAGTATGAACAAGTGATACTTTATAGTATTTAAGTTTGGGCTAGTGAAATTGGTTTTGGGCTAGTAAAATTTCCTATCTGGTAGCCCGAATGAGCTAGTGGAATCAAATTTGAATTTCGTACACTGCATGGGTATCTTTATACCATTCACAATTCAGCAAATTCAAGTTTTTTAACCCGCATACATGAATTGCTTATATATCTTAAATGACATTAATGATACCGATTCACTAATATGGTTACCAATATGTTGCATGATAAAACACCATTTGTTAAAGAATACACTTCAGTAAGCTCTTGATAATAATGTAAAGGCCAGCACCAGAAACAAAGCAGAAGGTACAAAAATACAATTTAAAGTTATGTAGCAGATTACAGCAAGAGACAACTTGTCCACACTAGTCCACATCTGTGCCTCACACTTACCAAAGGCTTCGTAGAGGAAACAATTTCTTGACTAGGTTTATTATTAGAAGTCAATGTCAAAGTCTGAAATTGTTGTATCCTACGCATCACCTGTTGGGTAAGGGAACATGGTTATCATAGTTACACTGAATCATCCATATTGATAGTGTTGGAAAACAAGGATGTTGACATCACGAAAATATAAATTGCTGGGAAAGACAACAGGGTGAAGCTACATTAAACTTTACTTGACTATTGAGTACATGAGTACAACAAATACAAATTCACCGTAAAAACTAACTAAATTCTATAAATATACTGAAGTTCAAATAATAGGGAGGAAATGTTAGCTGAAAATGACTTTTGAAAAACAAAACAAAAAATAAATAAAAAACAAAAAAACAGGTCTCACCTCAGAAGGTGTCTGAGGGTTATCATCATCGATCACCTCGTTATACGTTGTGTTGCGCTTTGCCTCCGTTAGAACTTTCTCTTCCTCGTGATCATCGTCCAAAGAGTCACCTGTGCTCTGTGAAACCAAGTAAGTTAAGTATAGATTATTATATGCTTCTCAACTTTGTCAAGGGGTACAACCACAGACTTATAAACCAGGGTTTATAGGTCTGTGGTAAAACTAAAGAAATATCTT
The DNA here is from genome assembly GCF_026914265.1 of Mya arenaria. Classification (NCBI taxonomy): domain Eukaryota; kingdom Metazoa; phylum Mollusca; class Bivalvia; order Myida; family Myidae; genus Mya; species Mya arenaria. The sequence goes on along the minus strand of NC_069127.1, from coordinate 13,729,605 downwards.
GAATAGAGTTCCAGGACTGCTACTGATATTCAGGTGTGCATTGTCAATACGTAAGATATATAAAAACATGCTGTATTTTTAATTAAACTTATCAACATTTTATGAAATATTCTACTTCATATTTGTAATACCTCTGTCGAAGCAAGATGAACCACACCAGTGCTTCTTCGCTTTTCACGCAGCTTTCTCTTGTCCTTCAATGGCTTCCCCTTCTGAAGATGACTGGGCCGTCTCTTGTCTTTCATCCTCTGTGCTGCTGACCGAGATGGTGAATCATGAATGATTCCTTCACCGGCACTTGTGCCAGGCTGGAGAGTTGAACCGTCCCCACCATTCACATCCCAACCATCCCGATCACCAAAAGAATCAGGTTCATGATCACCTGGTTTGTGAAATGCCCCTTTGGCTCTCAAAGTTCTGATTCTTGACCGGCGAGCTGTGATTTCATAATCCTCAGTTATATCAAGACTTTCTTGACTTACTGAGCTTGATGCCATTTTAACAGTACTTTATTTTTGAAAATTGTACTATTAACTAGCATTTATTTCCTGTTCCTAATTTTGCGAATTTCTGAATTAAATTAGCATTATATTTGTTTATATATGATATATCTGAAGAATACTGGTATATCAACACGACTATATCACTGCCATCACCTTTAGTTCAAACACGGCACAAATTGTATTATTGTTATTCATGTCCTGTCATTTTACGCATGCCGCGAAAACTAGTGATTTTCCGAACATGAATCACAGCAAGCACCTGCTGTTCCGTCATAGTTCATTCATTCATATTTGAGGCCCTGGTTGTGTGAATTTACTCACGGACCTATAAACAATGCCGTGCGTGAAAAGCAAATTGTCGGGAAATTCAAACGATTTATTTGCTTATTTCGTTTGGACTACTTTTAATCTGCTTTTTGCAACTATTTTGACTATCAGTTTTTTTTTCTTTGTCTTAAGTGTCTTTTAGGGGCTGTCAGACTTTTCAACCCCAAGACTTTTCAACCCCTTTGTCATTTGTGAAATCAAAGACTTTTCAACCCCTTTGTCATTTCAACCCCTGAAAGTGCTAAGACTTTTCAACCCCACCTTAAACAAAGACTTTTCAACCCCTAATAAACGAAGACTTTTCAACCCCTTAATTTCTCACCTTTTTAAGAAAATAACTACAACAGAAAACAATTTATTTTGAAATTTATTTTAAAAATCAAGAATATATTAAGACTAAAAATATAACAAACAAAAAATATGTAATACATACAAAATATACATACTTAAAACACATGATAATACAATAATTCATTAAATATTTTCATTGAAATAAGTAAAAAAAATGCTCGACTGTCCATTTAGCTATTTAGTCATTCAGCCATAAATCTTCCTTATCTCCCTGAGGATATCCTCATACAATACATTATGTACATGGTACTGCTCCATCAATTAATTGAAAAAGCTTTTGTTTTTCTTTTAGTTTTTTTAAACACTTTTTAAAAACATTTTGTCATCAATAAAAAAGACAATAAAATGAGTTGAACTTTAAAATAAAATTCTTCATAATATTTCAAAATATCATGATTTAGCAGACAATGTTTAAGAAATACAAAAGTATACATTGAGTTCAAAGATGATAAAAATGTATTATAGATTGAGTTCCAAATGCTTTCAAATTACATAAGTTACATGTGTTGAAGTTGGACTTCTTTAATTATCACCATAAGGGGAATATAAGATTTTATTAACATTTTTTATTTCTCAGTTTAAAAAAAAATAAGGACATTCTATTATAAAGTGGTATAAATGTAAAAAAATGCTATAAGCATTGTATTGTCTTTTCATATATGCAGTTAAAGAATGGAATGAAGGTCGCACATTCATTAATGGGCAACATGTGTGACATGGTCATAAATTCCTAAGGGATTAAGGGGCTTCATAACACCTTTAATTGAGGTTATAGTAACTTGAAAGTGACAGTTTTAAATTAAGGTTCTAATATCATAGCCATCATTCCAAACTATGGCCATCTTGATACATTTTGTGTATAATTTTCAGGATTTAAAATCAAACAAAAAATATATTTTATTTATTTATACCCGCAAACTCTGAATTTTTAGATAATACATTATCAAGAATTAAAATCAAACTGTACTGAAATAGCAATCTGGTACTACAAAAAAACTTTCCACTGTTGACCTTTTTTAAAAGCAATGAAAGTTTTATAAATGTTCAAGTTCAGGTTTTTATTGGCATTCTACAGGCACAAGGGAAAATGTTCCGTAAATTCTTCTTTGCATTCATTTTCTTTTGCAATTATTCAAATTTGTTATTTAAAGAACACAATTATGGTAATAACATTGTACATAATATATGAGATATGTAATTTCCTTCAGAATAATACAACAATTGCATGTTCGGAGTAACCAGGCACCAAAATCTTACTTTACCGTACCATTGTTAATGTTCGGAATATTATTTTGAAAAAACCTAACCATCACCAGTGCTTAGTAAATTAAGGCAAAGCCTTTGTAAACTTCATCCAATACTTTGGAGAAAAGTGTAACAAATAAGCCACACAAATCTCTAATTGTATTTCAAAAACAACTCGTTAAGTTTCTTGCAAAAACAATGAAAAAGACAACATCTGGCTGACAAAAATAATAGGGGTTGAAAAGTCTTTGATTTAGGGGTTGAAAAGTCTTCAATATGGCTATCAAAATATTTCAACTAGGGGTTGAAAAGTCTTTGATTTAGGGGTTGAAAAGTCCAAACAGGTAGGGGTTGAAAAGTCTTTGAAATAGGGGTTGAAAAGTCTTCGTTTTGAGAAGGGGTTGAAATGTCTTGGGGTTGAAAAGTCCTGCTCCCCTTTTAGGCCTCTGGTCTAGAGCAGCATATCTTTCACAGGTTTAACCTCTTTTACTTGCTTTTGTTATGTGATATGTGCTTTATTTAACATAGCTCAAAATTATTTTACAGTTTTCTTACCATGTGTTTAAACATGTATATTATTGTTATAGTCGGTTCAAAAGCGCTTGTCGCTTATGTTATATTGTTAATTCTGACTTGCCGACTTAAAATAAAATTTATCTTATCTTATCTTATCTTATCTTGCTTCAGTTTGTTTCTTGTGTGTAGAGATAGGGGAGAAACTCGACCTTCTGTGGCCGAGGGCGGTAGCCAGCTACTCATGCCTTTAGCTTAGTGGTGGTAATAATAGTTTGTATAATTAATAGCCCTTTTGCATAGAAAACTAGCTGTTACAAATCGTTCACTGAAAATGTTCTGTGTAATTTGTTTTCCTTTTTCGAAATTGAGTTTTAGAACAGTTCAGGATTCATTATAAGATCAAAACCAATAAATCACAAACAAGAAACATGGAACAACAGAACAGAACTCCACAAACAACACAGTCTGCGGCATATATACTATATAAGATACTTGGTATGACTATAGTGACCTATATAGTATTTTTAACCCCCATAATTATACTTATCGGAGAAATCGTTCATACAAATAACCGTATCGACAGAAACTATTCCATTTGTGTGAGGAAAAAAACATTTTATAAATACATCAGCTTTTCCAATAAGATCTGTCCCAGAGACCTAATTTTTGACCCTAGATGACACACTTTATCATCTAAGATTTCATTTTTTTATGACATCGGGAAAATATTTCCTAAGATTTGACCTAGTGACCTTAGGTGACCCATATTCACAAATGTTTAAGACAACATGTAGACAAATATTCTGACCAAGTTTCATAAAGATTTGACCAAAATTAATGAATTTTTATGACAGTGAAATTGTGTTCCTTAGATTTGACCTTGTGACCAAGATTTTGACCGGGGATGACTCATATTAAAGAGTTTTCAAGATATTATGCAGACAAATATTCTGACCAAAGTTCATAAAGATTTGACAAAAAATGTTGAATTTATGACGTGGAAAGATTTTCCTAAGATTTGACCTAGTGACCTAGAATTTGACCCGGGATGACCGATATAAAAAATAAGCAAGATATTATGGAGACAAATTTATTGCCCAAGTTCCATCATGATATGAAAAAAATGTTGAATCAATGACGTGGAAATATTTTCCCTAAGATTTGACCTAGTGACCTAGATTTTGACCCGGGTTGACCCATATTAAAAAAATATGCAAGATATAACGCAGACAAGCATTCTGGCCATGTTTCATAAAGATTTGATAAAAATTGTTGAATTAATAACCGTGAAATATTTCTTCTAAAGATTTGACCTAGTGACCTAGATTTTGACCCCAGAGGAAACCATATTCATATATATAATAAATAATATTCAAGATAACATGCCGACAAATAGTCTGAGGCCTAAAAAATTAAATGTTTGGTTAGGGTTACATCATTTTAAAAATAGGTAGGGTAGGTAGGCTTTTTTTATTTTTTTTATTAGGCTTTATATAAGAATATCATTTTCATCATTGGAGAATGGTGTTAAAGCTATCTTCTGTATAAGCATTTAAGGTTTAAACTACATATTGAAAAGCAATTAAAAAAAAAAAAAAAAATATATATATATATTTTTTTTTCATTTTTTTTTCAAACTGACTATAAAAACGGTAGGGTCGGCGCCTATTCCGTAGGTAGGGTCGGGTAACCCGAACCAAATGTATTTTTTTTTTTTTAGGCCTGACCAAGTTCGATAACCATTGGATAAAAACTCTTGATTTTATTACATAAAATGAAAAGTTTAACGCAGAATTGTTATCGCCCGCCCGCCCGGTTTTCGCCATTCTATAACCCGTAATTTTTCGATGAAATATGATCCATGTATCGTCTAAAATCGTCAACTACCAAGAACAGTACATCGAACTTATGTGGAATTTCTTCCCAAAATAACATCATCAGGTCAGTCGAGAAAAACGTACCGTCCATTATGTGTTAAAAGAAGGAATTCATTCCCCGGTTAAATAATGACCTCAAACGCAAGCTACGCCTGATCATATTTCAAAAGAAAATCATTGTTTAGAATACTTTAGTAATTTGGTTACGGTGACACAGTGTGTGCAGTGACAGTAGAGGGCTTGGGATAGTTTTCCAGCATATGGACTAACAATTCCCTAACTCTCTACCGCTGTGTGTACGCCGAAAGGACATGCAGTGAAGCTATCTAAATCCAGATCATCGACGAAACCTGCAAGTTTGACTACCTATATTGGTCCCAGATGAAACTGTATCAAAACACATGCATTTACCAGCATTCATGTACGATTATTAAGTCGGCAAGGTAAGATACAGAAAGAAAATAATCGCTAAACTTTGTAAAAACATGATCTATATCAATTTTAAGTCATTCATTTTCTGTTGTTAAAATCACGGCTCGATCTTATCTTTGACTGTCACAACTATAAAGGTAAATGTTCATTTTAGCGGCTTCGCAAAAATAGAATATGATCTTAAATCGAATTCATGTTTTGCCGAATAGGAGCCAAAAAAGTTCGTGTTTTTTTCTCGTTTTTGTACTAAATGTCGAAGTAAAATATTTCCAACTCATACTATTAAAACGCAAGTTCATGGCCCCAATTACATGATTTGTTTATGCACGACTGCTGATGGATACCCTATGTCGGGAATACGGATACTGGGCCGTATCATGGAAAGGTAAAGAGTGTCGGCATTGCATACCAAGTATCTGTTTGGGTGAACTCCAACTGTTGCAGGACAACGTCCTGTAGTCTCTGTCGAAGCATTATCTGCAATCTTTTCTGTGAGGTTGCCACAATGCTCACGCGAATCTACAACGGTAGATGCTAACCGAGGGCCTATATTGAGCTTGTTTCTGTAGTTTTTCGCATAAATATTATCTGCAATCCTTCGACAGACAAGAAGTTAAATTGCACTTTAAAACTGGCCTTGTTTACAAATTAATTAAACGCTCCTGTGAAGAAGAATAGTTTGATTGAACTTTCACTAACCTTTTTGTCTTTCGTCTGGCTACTATTCCCGTCCGAAAGGTTGCTTGGGACGATGATATGGCCTCAAAAGCAAATAATATGGAAATAATGGACCTCGTTAGTTGCAGTCTATGAAGAATAAAATGGGTAAGAGTTTCAGCGACAAATTTACAGGGACGGCTTAATAAATACCGCTGCATCAAGTGCAGTATTCTCATATATTAATTTAGACCGAACTAAATTAATTAATACACTGATATAAACTAAATTGTGGGTGTCAAGCTTCGTCTTTAGAAACGGTTTGCTCTTCGCAACTGCTTGTCTCCATCTCACCGAAATATATGCGCTCCGACCAGTGACAGATCACCACTTTATGTTTAACCGGTCAAAATTATACTGACACTGTTAACATCAATATGAACAAATTATAAAGACTCATGCAGTGGCAAAACCTGAATCAAACACCTGCTGGATCATCGAGTAAAGCCAGCTTACCCTAACCATATCGGAATAATAATTGATTTCACATCGTGATATGTGATTTTGACAATTTATTTATAAAATAAATAAAATATTTGATTTTTGTAATAAATTAGCAGTTTGGTGTGAACACAGATCTATAAAGTATTATAAATTATGTATTGTATTATTTGTGGAGTTTTGTGCTATTTTCCATGTTTCTTGTTTGTTTTTTGTGTTCCATGTCTTGAGCATTTACCATGTGCGGTCAAACGGGTTGTATGTTTAAAATTTTGGCTACTAAGGTTGTTTCTGTAGTTTTTCATATAAATATCTAAAAAAAACATATATCCGTGGTGTTAATTTAAATTGTTGTTTCATATAGACTTTATAATTTTATGATCATGGGTCATTTTGAAGTCCATGCCGTTCAGGGTCCTTTTATTATTTTATGGGGTCAATAAACGTTCTGATCAAACCTGCCGGCTGCTAAATTGTGAAAACCCTCAACTAGTGCGCCTACCGGGCCTCTCAAAACGACTCAAAGAAGGGAGGCAACTTTCGGGAAACATTGCATTGTGGGTAATTTCATCATCGGAGTGACGGTAATATTCTTTTTTTGGCATGAAAAATCATTGTTCGCCATGGTAATTGTTCATTTTAAGTTCAAAATTTGTCTTCAATTACATTTTTTCACTCCACATCGTTTTCTTTAAATGAATTTTCGATTTTTAAGAGAGCCGCCATTTTGGACATTCACCCCGAACGCTGTTCCGAGATAAATTTTTATTTATCGCATTTAATTTTAATGAAAGTTTGGAGTAGAAATGATGACGGTATGATTACTGTTTTCATTATGCTATTAGCAATCGAAATTCGAAGTCTGATGTCTTAACTTACCAGAAATATTTCGAATTTTAATGTAGGTCACCGAAAACAAATAAGCCAATCATTTGATAGGAAAACGATCACATGACCGGACCCACGTGCAAGTAGAAAACCATAACAATGTGTTATTTTTCAGCAATGATGAACGAACATTATGAAAAAGATGGTGTCAGTTGTGAGAACCAGCATAGCACAGATTTTATGTGCCAACAAACAGGTACTATAATTATATCCATTTTCATTGTTTCTAAATTTTTAATACTCTAACACCATAATGCCATTGTATAAAATAATGGATGTTCAATATTTTACATGTGTAAACTTAATTCATGATTAATTTGGACAGCACTGCTTTTGGCAGCATAAACACACATCTTTTGGGGTCCAGGGTCACACATGCCCGAAGTTAACTAGTTTCCATTTCCAAAAGATAATCAGCTAATTTAGGCCACCTTTTTTTTATTCTGCGTTTTACAAACCCACCGCTCATAAATCCCAGATACTGGGAAAAAGAAAATGATACATTTTTTCATTTTCTTTGCTGTGATTTGGTATATTTTTGCAAAATTAATTTTTGGAAATCATCAGCGAAAAAAGACATCCATACTGGAAATATTTCATTTTGGGTTCCCATATTGACTCTACAAATCTAAATGATGAGTCACAGACAATAGAATGGTCATCAGTCTCCACAATGAAGGCACCTACATGCTGATTAAAGTCACTTACATGCCAAGCATAGTCAGAACTAGTCATTCATTTCCATAACAATGACCTATAACATTCCATCGATGCTCTTCGACCGCTTCCATAAAGAAGATTACTTGAACCAGGTGCTCATTTGCGGAATAACGAGAATATTTTCATCAACATTTTGCAACATGTCACCAATTGGTCAATGATGAGAACTGCCAACAATGCCTTGAGACTTGAAACTTGAACAGTTAATCAATAGGTAGTTCTTCCCCTATGTAAACCTGCTTAAAACAAAATGATGAGTATTCCATCATGTTGATGCAACACTCACTGAACATGTTTTTTAATTTCTTGACAGAAATGTGAGCAATGTCTCTTATTCATGTATCCGGCCTGTTTTTTGTAATTGCTGATAATTATGTTTTGAGGTTTTTTTTCTAACCTGCCGTAGCATAAAATATCCACGAGGCTTTGATTTTGAAACTGTTAAAACTAATGTCAGGAGAGGCTTTGAAATGTTTAGATTGCTTGGAATAAATAATCGTTTTGACATGAAAAAGTGCTTAGAATGAAAACGTAAGCATAAATTTATGTTATTTCAAATGGTGCGTATTAAAATATGAAAACATAAAGAAACATGAATATAATACATCAATTTAACACATCAATACCTAAAACTACATCAATTTGTACCTAAATGTTAACAAGAAATCTCATTAAAATTGAACGAACTGAGTAAGTAGGACAGTCTCACATGTATTAACACCTTACTTGACATATACATAATCAAGTTAAGGTATAAACTATATGCATGAAATTATACTTACAACGGTTTTTGCAATTGATGATGTAAAAAGAACTTCTTGCAGCAGGCTTTAAATGTCTTTTCCGTGTTAGATTTACGTATTCCTTCTGGTAAAAAGTTCCAAACGTTCCCATTGTAGCATGCAAACAAGTGTTTCTTGTATTGTGTTTTATGTCTATTGTGAGCAATGTCTTGTCACATAGAAGATCGTAATCCATATATCTCTGTCTTCAAAGACATAATAAATTAATTAATTTGTTGCTATAACATAGGATCTGTTTTTATTTCATGCTTATAATGCACTTAAAACAACAAAAAATCGGGCCAAATTTTAGCCAAATAACATGATACTGGAAATGACATCATTGATTTTTTTCCATCACTGTGTGTTAACATTTGTTTTCACAGAGAAACAGGTGAAAATAATGGAAACAGTGAAATTATATTTTCTTTAACAAGTTGTTTCAAACGGTGGATTTATAAGAATGTAATTAACCATTAAATGATATGCCAAAAAACACGAAATAAAAAGCCATCTTACCCTTATCATTTTATATCGTTTTTATAATGTATGCCTAAAATGATAATAAAATTATATTTAGTAGTAATTATCAGAAAAGTGAGCGCCGTTGTTTGCACACAAAACTTTTGTTTGCTGAAATTGAATCCCTGCCATGTACACCTTGACATTTAATTTTGATGTGAGAATTGGCTAATCTTTAAAGACAATAAGAACATTAAATTTGATATTTTTATTCTTTGAAGCAGTTAACTATCTAGTTATAATGCACAGTTAAGCTCTTTTAGCTGCAGGAAAGCGTTAACAATTGTTTTTGTTATTGTATGTTCCAGAGGACGATGAAGGTGAGACATCGGTTACATACCAGATCATTGGTCAGCAGATGACGGAGGATGGACAGATGCAGCTCACCCTGTCTGATGGGGTCAACATCATTCAAACTACCATGGCCTCAGAACAACTCCACCGTATGTTGTTGAATTACATCGTATTCTTTTTTGATACTTTTTTGAAAAAGATGTTTAAATCTTTCTATTTCTTTCTTAAATCTGTATAGTTTTTTTTAAAACATAATAACATCATCTTGTATATATGTCATTATCATTGAAAACCAAGTTTTAATATTAGATGTACTATTTTTGTTAAGGTTTTGTAAGCTCCATATAAGTTTTACATAATTATGTTGTTTAGCTGTCAAACTGCTCAAACTTAACATAATGTCCCAAAACAGTGACCTTTTATTGGTACTTTTATTTAGTTAATTATTGTATAAAAGCATGTTTTGTGATTTCATGTACAGATTGTGTTTTCTGTTGCAGAGCTTGAGTTTAATGATGGTGTTCAACTGCAGACCTCTGATCAGAAAACTGGTTCAGAGGTGTTAGAGTCAGCGGCTGATCTACAAAGCGAGGTTGAAGGAGAATCAAGACTCACAGATGTCCAATTGGACAGTGGGACTCCGACTAGCAGTTTGCGACAGGCGATCCAGGACAGTATAGGGGACAACCTGCAGGAAATGGATCACCAATCAGACACAGTGACACAACCTAACATCCCTACGCAGCTAGTGCCGGCCCCGCATAGACAGTCTGCATCAGTTGCTGTATATGTTCCTGAAAACCAGTCATTAACAGATACACAGATATCTCTGCCAGCCAGTGACCAACACATGAATATGCTTGACGTTATAAACACAACTTCAACATCACAAAGCTTCACCCAAGAAGGTAAATTTGTAATATTTTACACTAACATTTCAAAGAGTGAAATAACAAGATGACTGTATTATATTCTACTACTAGTAACCACTTCTAAGGCAATAATAAGTAATACTTTATGTTAATATTTCAAAGAGTCACTTTTAACAATTAATTTAAGATGACTGTGTTGTATTCTAGTTACCATATCAGTTGCTAAGGAAACGTCTGATGTATGGAGCACTTTGAAAATATTTGGAGTGTTAAAATGCCTGAAACAAATTTATATGAAACAATATATATATATATATATAATAAACCCTAATATAAGATTGATATTTCATAACCTTATTATCTCTTGAAACATTGGACAAAACTTGAATATAGTTATAAGCTTTAGAAGAATTTAATGGGATTAAGAAAATCTGCTGTGAAAATAGCAATTTCATAAACATGGACATTACTATGTGCAAAACCATTGCCAGCCCATGGAATGTCTTTGAGCTGATTTTAACATTTACCACTTCACCTGAATATTTTTAACCAGGTTTTCACATAGTGAAACCTGGTTAGGCCAAAAAAATTTTTTGTTTGTTTAGGGTAACCTTCCCAAAATTTCTAGGTAGGGTAGGTAGGGATTTTATTATTATTTTTTTTTCAAAATCTGTCGTAAGTTCAGAGTGTTTTCTTGCACATGGCAGTCTTTCCAACATTACTGTCATTGCCTGACTTTGTTTTATCATATAAACAATTATTCTGATTAAAATATGCATTTATCCGCCCTTCGTAACTCTCTATTCGCTAACGAATATTTTTTTGTGCTCAGAAACGGAAAAAAATAGTTAGGGTCGGCGCATTTTTATAGGTAGGGTCGGGTTACCCGAAACAGACATATTTTTTTTTTAGGCCTTATTAGAATGAAGAGCGTCAAACTCACTTATGAAACTGAATAACTTTAGTTAGGGTTGACATATTTTGACCCAACTTGGTATAAAGGAAGAGTTTATGGAGACCTTTCATGGGATTGCGTTTAGGGTCCCTAGGGTCAAGGTCAAGGTCACTGTTACTAAAAATAGAAAAATGGTTGAAACTGAATAACTTTAGTTAGGGTTGACATATCTTGACCCTACTTGGTATAAAGGAAGAGTTTATGGAGACCTTACATGGGATTGTGTTTGGGGTCCCTAGGGTCAAGGTCAAGGTCACTTTTACTAAAAATAGAAAAACAGTTGAAACTGAATAACTTGAGTTAGGGTTGACATATCTTGACCCAACTTGGTATAAAGGAAGAGTTTATAGAAACCTTTCATGGGATTGCATTTGGGGTCCCTAGGGTCAAGGTCACTGTTACTTAAAATAGATAAACATACACAGGCTAATGTTCTTCTGTCAATCATTGAAAACCTGGTTTCGTCGCATTGCGGCATTTGTTGTTGTTGTTTTTTTATGAATGTGCATATTTTTTCACCATATTATGTTTTCATTTAATTATATATTTTATATAATTACTATTTGAAAGGCTGAAGAAAAACACAATAAAATAATGTATACCCAAACTATAGACATTTAACAACAAAATATCATTTTGTGGGGGAGAGAATTATTTTCTTAGTATATGGGTGGTTGTCTTTTTTTCGCTAATTTGGACCTCAAAAGGGTGAAATTGCTTTTGAAAAGGGGTGGCACAATTTAAAAGAGCCTTCCCCTGGGGGGTTATATGTTTAAATGGAATATCCCTTAGTGTTTACAGTTATACCTTTTGGAATGAATATGTTCCTGTCCACAGTCTTCAAGAACAGCACTCGTTACATGTTATATTGCAGTTTACTATTATTTAATACCATTAAGATGATAACAAAAGAACACACAAGATTTTCTGGCCAAAAGAAGTAAAATTGAATTTAAAGAAATGAATGTGATTTGGTAGTTATTAAGTTTTAATGAAACTGATTTGTTACATATAAGTGTTTGACAATATGTTTTTTATTTCCAGAATTTAGTGTGTCAAAATTGCAACCTGAAACACATGTGCCTGAGACAGACATTACACAAGTAAGAAATACAACCCTTGTAGCAAACATGGCAATCTTTCAATAACTTATATGTATTTTGAGTATTAAATGTAATTAACAAGTTGATTTCAGACGAAAGTACCTTTATATGTAGTAAGAAGCTTTTTCATGCTATTAATAAATAGTTTTTACTGCATCAAAAGCCAGTAAAATGAAATGAAAACAAACAAATAAAAAGTTTTTCCTATTACACAGTCGTCTAAATGCTTGTTGTTTTTAAAGTAAAAGGAACAAAATGGGGCATAAGGCGGCAACCAAAACATGAAAGCTAACATTCACTTCTTTCACTACCAACAGAGTGCCGGACATGAGGTGGGAGCTCCAGTTACAGAGAAAAGCGTAAAGGAGGAGACCAAGGTGAAGCAGCCAGACCTCTCCCACCCCATAGAGGTCACCGATCACATGGAGGTCATGGTCAAGGGCAGGAAGTGCATGCTCAAGGTCAACCCTGACACCGGCCAGCTCTGTGCTTACCCTCTTATCACACCAGGTACTGACAATTGTTAAGAAAAGGCTATATATATAAATAAGTTTATCCATGATATTGTTGCTTTGAGATAATCTCACATGACTTGACCACATATTTACCCTATTTTCAATAAAACGGATACTTTTAGATTCCATGTATCAAACTGGTTTTGCTAATTGATTAATGGATGTCGCCATATTGCTCTGATGCATCATGGTTAAAGTACTTAATCCAACTACTGTGAAATCATTAATGTTCGTGGGGCATTAATGTTCGTGGTTTTCGTGGGTTGGGTGATCCACGAATTCAAGATCCCACGAAATATAAACCCTTTATTCACTTTTTCAATTGTCTTGTTACGTACATACTCTAGTACTATTATTTACAGAGGTCGCAGTATACAGTGTTAAAACCTGTCTCACTGTATAACTTACGATCATTATTCTGTTAATATATTATAACTGCCTTTAACAAATAATGAACCAAATCAATTAAGTGTGTTTTATGCAGCAAATGACAGTTATAAGCACATGTTTAAACGTATGCTGTTAATGAAAATCTCCAAGTTTACAAGATGTGCGTGATGAGTGTCTGTACTTGATTTTTTTATTTAATGAAATAATTAATCAATTACTAGTACATTAAAGGTTACTAAGCACCGAACGTGACAATATACACACCTTTTCGGTGTTTTCACAGTTTGCAAAATTCTTAATTGGCATTCAATGGCTTCCCCTATCTGTATTTATGATCAGGGTACATCTTCTTTTATTACCTTTATTCCCAATTAAATCGATAAGTGACATGGGTATATGCACTAATTGGCATGTCTTACCACATTAGCGAGTGTCATAAACCGAGTGACGTAGAAGACGGAAATCACGGGCCAGCGCGTGGATATTATGCAGATGATCTAGGACGATCGCATCTTCGATTTTTTTTTTCAAAAATGAAAATCCACGAATTCAAGTACCCACGAAATTGTTTTTTTTCGGCAAACCACGAAATTTCATGCCCACGAACATTAATGATTTCACAGTAAGTTAACCTCCCTGATCAGTATCTGACCTTATTTTGCCATCTGAATCTGAATTGTAAATTTCTACTCACAGCTCTCATCACAAGATTTGTGAAGAGTTCTATGTCTGATTCAGTGATCTGAGATTTAGTAGTGGAAAAAATATGCCAGATTATGCATCATTTTCTGATTAATGCTCTTAAAACACTTTACCACTTTGTATTACATGTGACATGGCCACACATTTTGATCATGGCTCTATACCCACAGCCCAATGTTCTGCATAGTTGTATTTTGTTAAGTGCTTAGACCAGGTATAAAATAAGTGCCATGTTTCTGATCTGAACAGTCTGCTAAACCAATTATAACATTGTCTATATAGGGAGTTTTATTGCAAATTAATGTTTGGAGACTGCCCAGGCCAATGCACAAGCCATAAACAATGATCTACATAGGCTAAAGATTGGTTGTTCAATGCCTTTTAAAGAAAAAGTGATATTGAAATTTAATTCATATGTTTCAATGAATATAATTTAAATAAAAAAATAAAAAAATTGTGTCTCGCAGAGTAATACTGATGCGTGTAATTTGCTGTTAAAATTGGAGTTAAAACCAGAAGTAGTGGACTGGATGGAATCTGAATCGCATGAACTCATTTCTGAAAATTGTATGCTTGTAGACCTTGTTGTCCTGTTGTGTGTTGTAAGAAGGCAAAACCCAAATCAGCAAAGTTTATTTAAAGAGTAATGAAGAACTTAGTATTTGATTGTCATAGGTCTGGAAATGAAATGTTGAGTGCCGACATTATAGTAATTATTTGTTGGATTATTGCATATATCATTCATTGTTAAGGCAGACAATAATAAAGATGTTTGCCTTAAATAAGTTTGCACAATGTATAGCAAACAAAGTGAATCTGGCTAACATGCATGTTTATAAACATGCGCTTCAATGGGAAAAAAGTTCAACATTTTATTTTATTAATGATTTCTATTCTCTGATATTTAACAACTATGAATATATGAAATATAAAAATCTGTTCTAACTTCTATTCAAATTCAGTCAGTTTACATTTTTCAAAATGTTCTGCTTTAATTATCATACATTATGCCAAAATTAAGATACTTTAAGCTTAAATAAAGGAGTCAGCTACTTTGAGACTGATCAATATTTTGTGGTTGACTCTGGTGCTTGCTCAATAGATCCACATTGTCGGTTTATGCTTATATCGCCAGCTTGTCGTTTCTAGTCATGATATTGCATTGAAATCTAATCTTAACAGTGATTCATGCATGTTTTGCCAAAACTTTTCAATCCTTACACTGAAAAGCAGCAGAATAGTCTCTGTGACAGCTCTTGTTATACTGGCTATGTTATCAGATGGAAAGATAATTTAACAAAAAAGCTAGTAGCTGTCCTTTTCCTTGAAAGATTTTAAGCTGGCTTTCAGGCATGTTATTCAACTTGGAGTCAGTGGCAGCCGTTTGATTTAACAAAACATTTTAGACTGGTAGGGTTTTATGTGATGTTTAATGACTTGAATGTTATAAATGGGATTTGGATTGATTGCAAGACATGATTGTAATTATTATACAGTTGAATTCCGTTAATCTGAAATTTTTGATCCCCAAAAATTTATTTCGAAATAGCGATATTTCCGATTAACTATATTCGGAAAATGACAGCGTTTGCGAATTTTAGGTGACGTGAAATACTAAGTTTTGAAGATTGCAATGTCGGTTACACGTTACCAATACGATACATTCGGTTTGAGTGATCTTTTGTATACAAAAATATTTGATGATTTATTGTTTAATAAATGACAAACAATTTATTATACTTCTTTATCAAAACAACATAAGACATTTAAAACAAAATGAAGCAGATGTATGCACTCGGAACATAGCACAGTTTATAAAAAGCATGTTTAATTAGCACTGAAATTACACGTTGTTTAGGCTCAGTATCGTTTGGTTTATTTGTTAAAGAGTGATGTGATGTCTCGCTGCACTCTGTTGATTCCGTTGTGTTTCTTAGTCACATATCTGCCCAGTTTGTTAATGAAGTCATACACTACATCACCCAAATGAATCGCTCATTTTCTGACATCGATGTTTGTACATGTGTGCCCAATGCCATTCTTTAACAATCGCTAATTGTGCTTCATTGTCACCTCAAGCCAATGCCCTAGTGCAATCGCAGTATGGTGTGAAAAACTAGGACATGATCGTGTCCGAAATAAGAATTGATAAATAGGTGTGAAATACCAAATCGGGACCGTAATTTTACTTCGGAATAGCGATTATTTCGGACTAGCGATTTCGGATTAAAGATTAAAAGTTTAGTTAAACAAAGAAGGAGTAAAATTGGGACTGAAAAATGATTTCGAAATAGCAATATTTTTGGAGAAACGGTGTTCTGAGTAGCGTGTTCAACTGTAATACTTTTTCAGTAAAGGTACCATGTACTAACTGCCCAGTTCGGCAGTAACATTTGCTCTGCTTTGTTTAAATATGTCCATATTTTCAGTTAATATCTTTGGCACTAAACCACCAGCTGACTTAAACCTGCATTTACAGACTCTGTTGGTCACAGGAATCCCTTGAAATATTCTGACATTGTATTTACATGAAAAGTCTATAAAGCTACTGAAGTATCATTGTGCATGAACACCCTGACATAGATGAAATTTTAATGTTGTAACACACCATATTTAAGGCAAAAAGAGGGGACGTCCAAGAAAAATGGTCACAGAGAAGAAATCCTCGCCTGAGATCCGCCCAAAGCCCCAGGAGTTATCAGTGGCGGGAGATGATGATGTACGACGGACTACAAGGAGACAGAGAACCAAGCCAAAGACATTCTGTGGTTAGTTTGAAAAGTCATACTTTCTCGAATTATTTTGTCAGTAAAGATTCTCCTGATCTATGGTACAATGCTAAAAAGCAGAGTTGACTACCAGTAGGTCATCCATTGGCATTGCACTTTTAATCATTGTTAATATCCATGATTAAGTAAGAAGCAATAGTTTTTAGCTCACCTGAGCACCAAATTGATAGCATAAGCTATTGTGATAGGGTGATTGTTCGTAGTACATTATCATAAGTCCATTGTTCATCCGTTTGCTTCAACATTTTCCTTCAAACATGTTCTCCTTCTATACCAGTGAGACATTTTAACCAAACTTCGCAGGAATATTCTTTGGATGGCCCTCTTCCAGATTCTTCAATAATAGTCGTTCCATGTAGAACTCTTTTTGCCATGGCAATCCAAAATAAAAACTTTAAAAATCTTCTTCTCAGAAATCATTGGCCTGATTTCATCATAATTTCACAGAAATGCTCTTTAGGTGACCCTGTTTTCAAACTCCTTCACCCCTAGTTTTGTAAAAACAACAACATGGCCCTAAGTAGACGGGGCTGCTTTTCACTATATGTCTATATGGAAATATTTGAAGATCTTCTCCTCAGAACCTTTGGCCTAATTATACCCCCACAAACGAAGTTTGAGGGGGTATAATTATAGGAGTGAGCTTGTCGGTCGGTCGGTCTGTCTGTCGGTCGGTCTGTCGGTTATCATGGTTTCCGGACGATAACTCATGAAAGGCTAGACAAATTTGAACAATTTTTGGTACACAGGTGAAACATCAGAAGATACAGGTCAATTTCGATATTGGGGCTGGTGGGGCCAAGGTCAAGGTCACTGTTACTAAAAATAGAAATACGGTTTCCGGACGATAACTCATGAAAGGCTTGACAGATTTGAACAATTTTTGGTACACAGGTGTAACATCAGAAGATACAGGTCAAGTTCGATATTGGGGCTGGTGGGGCCAAGGTCAAGGTCACTGTTACTAAAAATAGAAAAACGGTTCCGGACGATAACTCATGGGTTCCGGACGATAACTCATGAAAGGCTAGACAGATTTGAAATTTTTTTGGTACACAGGTGTAACATCAGAAGATACAGGTCAAGTTCGATATTGGGGATGGTTGGGCCAAGGTCAAGGTCATTGTTACTAAAAATAGAAAAACGGTTTCCGGAAGATAACTCATGAAAGGCTTGACAGATTTGAACAATTTTTGGTGCATAGGTGTAACATCAGAAGATACAGGTCAAGTTCGATATTGGGGCTGGTGGGGCCAAAGTCAAGGTCACTGTTACTAAAAATAGAAAAACGGTTTCTTGACGATAACTCATGAAAGGCTTGACAGATTTGAACAATTTTTGGTACACAGGTGTAACATCAGAAGATACAGGTCAAGTTCGATATTGGGGCTGGTGGGGCCAAGGTCAAGGTCACTGTTACTAAAAATAGAAAAACGGTTTCCGGACGATAACTCATGAAAGGCTAGTTTTTCTTGTCAGCAGTGTAACTTCTAAATTACTCAACAGATTTAAATAAAACAATACATGCATGATAAAAGAAGATGCAGTGTGCAGTAACCTTGGAGGTATGGCCTCTTTTCAAAGGAATGGTTTGCCATTCCTGTGTCCAGGCGGCATTTGGGGGTATTCGTCACTCCTGTGACAGCTCTAGTTTTAAAATAATTTCACAAAAAATGTTACTTAGGTGACTGTCTATCAAATTCCTTTACCCCCTGTTGATTTGTAAGAAAACATGGCCGCCAGGGGGGATCTTTTCACTATTTGTCTATATGGAAAACTTTGAAAATCTTTGTGTTTTACAATCATTGAATATATCAACTTCAAACTTCATGAACTTCTTTACAGTAACAAGGTTCTCTTTTGTGACAAGGTATATAAATCCAACTTAAATATTGTAAGAGTTATTGTTTTTATACAGGCAAGTGTTTGGGCAGGCAGCGTCCAATATGTTGTCCGATCAAAAAATTTAGACCTTTTGTCAAATCTGGTGAGCAATATAGGACCAAGATCTTGACGATGTTGTTTACCATTACTTAGCCCTCATCTTTTAAAACTGAAATTTAAATCACTTTCAGTTTGCTCAACTTTCTTTGCACATGATAACAAAAAAATGATAATGGAAGCTTTCCCATGTATATGAACCCCTGCAGTCCCCAGACTTTGAGTTTTCAAGGTTTATCTGCTTGTGGTTACGGTTTTTGTTTTTCAAAGACAGAAAATTGAGGTATTGTCAAAGTTTTGATATCATCATTGTCATTTACTTCATTTAAAACACTTAAATGTGGGCCATAGCTTAGAAACCTTTCAAGATATTTTTTGAACATGTCCACAAAAAGAAAATCATGTAGGCATAATTATGTGCTACATATCCTTGCTTAATTATACTCCTTGACCTTTGATGAAAATGTGCAAACATTGGCGTTTGCTTACAGTGTTTTTGTTTGTGACATTATTATTTCATCAGGTAGTCTGTAGGTTCATACCTTCTTTATGAACAGATTACGAGGTGTATGAGGTGACAAGTGATGATGACGCGGCCATTGACGAGGGTGAGGATGAAGTACTGCCGACAGGGGCCGTCCGACGCCGCAAAAACCCCGCCAACAAGGAGTATATCCCACCAACACCCATACATGTGCCTGGCAGTAAGTATTATAAACACTGGTTTCAAGTTTTCACCCTTGTTTACGAAGTGCAGATACAATTTATAATTTGAAGTAAATTATGATACTTTTCGCAATGCTAAATAAGATACAAAAGTGTTTTTTTGAATTCTGTTTTTTAACACCTTTTTGCTGTTTTCAAGAATTACGTATTTTCAAAGTACTAGTGGTATTGTTTCAATAGTTATATAATATATATGTGTATTTACTTCATTTTAACAGCTGTGAAGCGAGGTCGTGGAAGACCCAGGAGATATCCTCGCCCTGAGGATAAGCAACCAGTCAATCAGATTTCAGCAATGATAATCCCCACCAGTGATGGACAAACAATCATGATGGCTCCTATTCAGGTAAACAAATGAAAGCTTATCGATAGAAACACCTCAAACTTTAACAAAATGGGAATTAATGCACATCTTTTGAAACTGAACTTTTTTTGTATTTTTGTTTTTTCAGTTTTCAGTGAGAAAACACATATGAACATAGCCAAAGCTCTAGCATTAGTGGCAGTAGTCTTTGAGAAACTTTCGTGTCCACCATTTTCTGGAAACCTTTAAAATATTCATGTAAATGTATATCACGCCTCCAACATAAATGACCCAACGCCATTGGTCCAGGACTGGTCACACGATGACCTCATATTTTTATGTCTCCCCCATTCATAGGGAGACAAATTGTTTTTGCCCTGTCCATCAGTCCGTCAGTCAGTCCATCAGTCCGTCAGTCAGTCACTATGTCACACTTTGTTTCCGCTCAATAACTATAGAACGCTTGAACCCCAAAACTTCAAACTTGGTATGCTAGTTGGTCATGACTTATAGATGAACCCTATCGATTTTGGGGTCACTATGTCAAAGGTCAAGGTCGCCATGACCTTGAGGTGAAGAAACAGTTTCCGCTCAATAACTAAAGATCCTTAAGGTCCAGGAACTTCATACTTGGTATGCTAGTTGTTCATGACTAGTAGATGACCTCTATTGATTTTGAGATCAAAAGGTCAAAGGTCAAGGTTACCTTCAGGTAAAAAAAGATATGTTGGCGGTGACTTTAAGCTTAAAAATGGTTTCTGCTCAATAACTAAACAATGCTTGTACCCAGGAAAGTAACACTTGGTATGCTAGTTGGTCATGACTAGTAGACGACTCCTCTTGATTTTGAGATCAGTAGGTCAAAGGTCAAGGTCACCGTGACCTTGAGGTGAGGAAACAGTTTCCACTCAGTAACTAAACAACGCTTGTACCCAGGAACTTCATACTTGGTATGCAAATTGGTCATGACTAGTAGATGACCCCTATTGATTTTGTGATCAGTCCGTTAGCCAGTCAGTCAGTCTGTTCGTCACACTTTGTTTCCGCTCAATAAATAAAGAACGCTTGCACCCAGGAATTTCATACTTGGTATGCTAGTCGGTCATGACTAGTAGATGAGCCCTGTTGATTTTGAGGTCAAAGGTCAAGGTTGCCTAAAGAACACTTGCAACCAAGACCTTAGTACATGGTATGCAAGTCGGTCATGTAGATGATCCCTCTTGATTTTGTGATCAGTAGGTCAAAGGTGAATGTCACGATGACCTTGAGCAGAAAAATGGTTTCTGATCAATAAATGAATAACGCTTGCGCCCAGGAACTTCATACAATGCAAACTTTGTTTACATTTTCCAAGATTAATCAACAACACTTCTTTCTCTTCACTATTTAATACGGGTGAATAAACCAAACTTCACTGTTGGTTCTTGTCCAGTCCAAAATTACAAATTTCATGTCCATCATTTATTTTTTCTCAGCTACGACCACACAATAGGGGAGACAAGCGCTTTTTCAAAAAAGCAATCTCTAGTTCCATATTGGGTCACCAAAGTTATATCATACCAAAATAGGGAGCTTTGCTCTCGTCCAATTGGTTTCCTTTGGCCTGTATATCCCATATCGGGTCATCTACTAACTCCATAACTTATAATATCAAATTGAATGGCTCTTGCTAGATATTTTTGGAGTAATACCCCATGGTTAATTGTGACAAACATTTTGGATCACCATAATTATGGTGCACTTCTTTTCTATACCCATACCTCCCAATTCCAGGTCCATAGTATGAAATCAAACTAAGCTTGACACATTTATTGTGTCAATTCTGATCAAAACATTCGCAAACATGTTTTGAACAAGATTTCTCGATGAGTATACAGGCATGTCAATCGTGTGATGTTATATGCATTTTCATTGGATGACAGAAATATTCGAGGCTGTCGTATGTTTCTTTAATTTCAATATGCGATTGAAGCTGTGTATTGGAAAACTTAAAAGCAGAAGAGTCAGTGACAAGGGATTAGTGGCCGCTAATTAGTGTTTATATGGCTTCATGGGGTGATTTTGGAGTGGCCTGATATGGCAGGGGGCCTTTTAAAGCAGGTGACCTTTCAACCAGGTTTGACTGAAATTTCATAGTTCTGGTGTCGATATAGTCCACCACACTGCTCAATTAAGAAGAACAGACAAGTCCCATCATAGGGCTAAACTGAGAAGAACAGATAGATGACGGCATCCAGTTAAAGTTGAAATGTGTTGCTTCTGATTATCATATCTGTCTCCCCTATTCCAGGGCCTAACCAACCTTGAGGACCTTCAACAGCAGCTGCGGAACGTTCCATTACTGCAAGGACATGGGGAGCAGGATGGCTCACAGTTCCTCAACATTGCAGGCCTTGTGGACTCCTCAGGGGATGGAAATATGGTAACATTTATTCCAATACTCAAACATGCATCAGATTTTTAATATTTACATGCCTTTAATAAGTATTTCTAGCTTTATTTTAATGACTAAGATACTTGGTTTGTATTGAAACATGTCTGTTATTGTCTGCTTTACTTATCCCTGTAGTTTTCATTGCATAATTATTATTTGAAATACTTTTTTTTTAAAAATCGACCCAAACTAAACTTAAATCATAACCATTGTAATGTATTCTTGTATTATTAAATGATCATTTTAAGTCCCTTAAATCAATAATGCACATGATATTCTCTAAAGGTTAGTATCCAGTTCAGCACAGGGGTCGACTCCCACGGCAATGTACAATTGCGTCCCTTGGAACCAGACACTTCCACAACACCTGCAATTGCCGGGCAACCAACAATCCTCGCCCCCATGGTTTCTCAGGAAACCACAAATCCTACCCATGGTGGTCTGACACAGAGTCTGACACTAGTCCAGGAGGGATCTGTTGGGCCTGGTGTGTCCAGTGATACCCTGCCAACATCAATCATTGATACAAAACAAGAGATTGACCCGGCCTCTATGGTTGATCAAACCCGAGGGATTAACACTGTCCCTGTTCTTGACCCTGGTGTTGAGGGGGAGGGGGATTTAGCCAGTGATGTGCCTGATGAGATTGAAACAGTTGGAGCAGATCTGCTGAATGGTGAAGAGGAGATGGAGGAGGACACGTCTACGGACATCAAGTCAGGTTGGTTTTGCTTACTTTTGTGATTATGTGTTGATCAGCTGATAGAACAGTAGCTTCCCTTTCATTGTAGATGACCATGTTTTGTAAATAAATATTTCATTCATTATGATAAAAAATGAGATTTCTTTCTGTCTGAATTCAATTTTTGAAACTTTCCATAAAGTTATGATAACATTTCCTTGTATTTAAAGTGACACTATTATTCAAAATCAATACTTTCACATTAATAAGAAATATATATTTTGAATGATAAACCTTTAACTAGTTACTAAATAATGCATTAATCGAAAATAAGAATTACTGATAACAAGATTGTAACCGTGTATTTAAAAGCTGAAAAGGCAAAAATATTAAATGATTGGTGAATGCTAAAAGATTTACTACGATCTACTTTCATCTCATAAGGTAGAAATACCGTGTTTTTTGCGCCTTTCTTTCAAATAAAACTCGGTATCCTTCATAAGAATAATTGTTTTTGACATTTATTCATCCTTTTGGGTATATTAAAACAATTATATTAATTGTGGTAAATCTTATATAGGAGTAAGAGTGCAACTTTAATAAAGAGAAATACTTGGATTTGAAGTGAGATTAATTGTAATTAATGATTGAAACTATTGAGAGTTTTATGTCATTTCATGATAAATTCTTAAATAATACAGAAGGTTATAACCCCCTTGTAATATTGCTTCAATAATTGACTCCTTTGGTTTGCATTAACTTACTTTTTCTTACATGCTGGTCAGAGTGTTTTTACCCCAAGCACTTTGCTTGGCAACTCAACTGCAAGCTTAACCATTGTATTCTTTTTGTGTTCTCATTTTTAGACTATCTGTGCATGCGCGCAGGTAGTCATAAGACCGCAAAATCCAAAGAACAACTTCTTTTCATGTCGTTTTAACCTATTTTTTTTGTCTCAATGCGCTCTATGTTTAGCAGAATGACGACGCAATCATAAAAATAGATTAGTTGTATTGCGGTCCTAGTATGAGTTCTTGCTTGCTCGGCTATTTCTGCTCTGTATTTCTGTATCCCGGCGTTTTTTTTTTTTTTTTCTTTACTGGCCAAAGGCCAGAAGAGCTAATGTGATGGTATTGTGTACGTAGTATGTGCATCCGTGCGTTCATGCGTCTGTAAACAATTGCTTGTGAACACGATACAGTCTTCAGTTTTGATTGTATCTCGATGAAACTTGTACAGTATTTAGATATCCATTAGAGCTTGGTTCCTTTTGAAAACCAGCCAGATCTGACCATGCATGCCTAGATTATGGGTCTTGAAAGTATTAAAAAAGCAGTTCGTCTGTAAACAATTGCTTGTGAACATGATACAGTCTTCAGTTTTGATTGTATCTCGATGAAACTTGTACAGTATTTAGATATCCATTAGAGCTCGGTTCCTTTTGAAAACCAGCCAGATCTGCCCATGCATGCCTGGATTATGGGTCTTGAAAGAATAAAAAATGCTATTTTAAGCGAAGTCTATTTTTAGCCAAGTCTACATGAGCGAAGTTTACATGTAAAGTCACAATTGCTTGTGAAGGTTTGTTCAAATTATGCCCCTGGGGTCATTACTGCCCCCCACCACCGAGATTGTCCCGCAAGGGACCATTGCGGCAAATGCAAACGACCTCGGCGACGTTGGCGGAGGCCCAGGGAAGAGTTCTCTTTTCTTTGTCAGAGACGGACACCCCCCCGCCCCACTTAAATTGGGAAATGTTAAAAACCTTTTTGTCTGAAACCACTATGCAAATCCTTGCTATTTTGAACAAGGCTTTATTTAGTGGTCCACTACCATGGTTGTTCAAATTATGCCCCTTGGGTCAAAACTGGCACTGCCCTGGGTGTCACTATTTTCATAGGGACTTATTTAAGAAATATTTTCAAAATCTTCTTATTTCAAACCACAAGGCCCATACCTTTGATATTTGTTGGGGAGCATCATATGATGCAATTGAAAACATTTGAAATAATGCCCCTTGGGCAAAAGCTGGCCCCACCCCTTTTGACTTACTTATTAATTTTTAAAGCTACAGTAATAAAATTTTGACCATGTGAACAGTTTTGCAAACAAGCATGTTGACTTTGACCGACTTTTTATTTTTAAAGCTACAGAAATGAAATTTTGACGATGAGTACAGTTTTGAAAGCAAATATTTTTTACCCTCAGATTACCTTTACTTGGCTAATATTAAAATAGTTCATGCAACTAATCTGCTTACAGCACTTCCTGTCCTCAGATGTTGAACGTGCAGCGTTTTCAGCTAACACAAACACTAAAAGTGAACTATATATTTGTTGCCTATTACTCATGCTCTGGATTGAAAATGACCACAAGAGCCATGCCAGTAGAGCATAGGCCCTTTTGGGCCTCTTGTTAGCAGAATATAACTAATTTTAGAGCGTTATATTTATCAGATTAATGTGGGTCAAAATAATGGAGGCTCTGGTAGGAATGAAACATACTGATATTAACTCAGAGTTTAGCCCAAGATGTTCTAGAAATTATTACCGACCGCAAGTGTCCCATCGCCTGCAGGGTTTGTTTTTATAACCTGGTGTGACCCTGAAGCACGCTTATTTGTAATGGTGTATTTTTGATATTACTTTTATGAGATAAGAAACAAAAATATGATTGTCTGAAAGTCAAAATAGTTGTATCTCAGGTTTCTGTTGCTAATGCTTCAAATTTTATGATTTGCCTGCTATACAATGATAAAATAATATTCATTCTATCATTTTAGGCGTATACTTTTCTAATAAGATGTTTTCATTTTTTTTGCGTAATAGCTTCGTTCCGGTGTATTCTTTGCATAGTTTTGGACATAAGGCTTCCAATTTATTCTAACACACATGCCCTGATACGACAGTGAGTTATGCATACGTTTGATGAAGCAAAGTAGTTCGGAATTAACCTGTAAAACATCTAAAGAGTGCGAAGCATTCATAACAGCACTAGTATTATTTCTACACAGATACTTGCACAACACATAATTGATAAATAACATTTAATTATCAATAAAACTTGAAAAAGCACAATTATGTTCCCATTCTTAGAACAGACAATTTCCGATAATCTAAAAATAGTTTCAACTACATTAACTGACCGATATTTCTAAAAATAGTTTCTACATACATTAACTGACCACATGTTTGTCCTCACCGCGGGAAAATGACCATCTGATAAGCTCTGCATCACCGCGGGAAAACGACCATCTGATAAGCTCTGCATTTTGATAGGAATTATTTCTGAAGTTGCTCGTAAAAATAAAATCATTTTTCTTAATCAATTCAAACGTGTATGTTCATAAAACTTGCCTTACGTATGATATCTAATCAAAGCACAGAAAAACCTTTAAAAGTGATTGAAAGGGGCATGTATTGTAACTTTAAATACATGGGGATATGTCGACTGAAGTGATAAGCTGTGCATTTTGAATGGAATTATTGCTGAAGTTGTTTGTTAAAAAAATGATTTTCCTTAAACAAAACAAGTATGTTCATGAAAGGAAATGATATATATGATGTATTGTATTTTCCTATCATTCCAATCATATAATATCTAATCAAAGCAACGAAAAATCTTTAGAAACGATTGAAAGGGGCATGCATTGTAACATTAAATGCATGGGGATTGGGGATTATGACGATTAAAGTGCCATTTATATAAACAAAATGACATAAGACGCCATAAAATAAATATAGATATTGTTGTTTCCTCGCCCAGTGTGGGCACGAGCGCTCGTGGCCCTCAACATATTTTTCACTTTTATCTATGTGCCCTTCACCCATTCCCATAATTCAAATAAAATTTGCAACTCTCACATATTTGCCCGCAGATAGTCTTCCAGCGCCTCACGCTTTGATTATAATTTTATTTATATCAAATACATGTGAAATACTTGTAGGCTGTTATAAATTGCTGTTACAGTTCTTGGTGATGCAGACCCGGCCCTTGTCAGTGAAGACATGATACGTGAGGCGAAGGATGAAATCTCCACAGACAACTTCACTCCAATGTCTGCTGACGGTAATCTGGCCTTGGGTCACTTTGCTCTTGTCTTTGGCATATCTGTTGAAATGTTGTACCAGAGTTAGGGCTGTATTGCAGTGTCAAGCAATATCAATACTGTTACTTTGAACCTTGTGCAGAATACTGACTTTTGGTTATAATTTATATAAGCTAATGTTAACATAGTTTTGAAAATTGGAGAATGATAGCTTCCCTTGTAATAAGTACATGCAAAAGTCAGTGACATGTATCAACATTTACAGCCATATATGTAAAACACAAACATTGCAACTATTGTATCACTTTTACATCATGTGATACTTTCAATCAATGATCAGTCAGCCAATGTTGACTATGAGAAAAGGTAAAAATATCCTGATAATAACTGAATGTGGATTGTTTTGAGTTTATGGACTCTAACATTGATTCTTTCAGAGTTGGGAGAGACAGGGGTGGCCAAGACGGACATCAGTGGCCCCACCATTATTCGCATTCCGGAGACTCTGCTCCCCATGTTCACACAGAAAAAGGAACCAGTCGCAATAGGTATGTATCTTGTCTGCTGGTACCCAGTCTGTAGAGAATATGATGGTGGAGGGATTGGGAAGTGGCCAAAATAGGTCATTCTGCATGTACCGGGTAGTTAAATTGTAATGATATTTTCATTGAAACCTAATTTCCCAAACAAAAAACCCAGTTCTTTAAAGAGGGAAAGGTTTAAAAGGTTTTATTAGCAAGTTTTGTTGCATCTAAGTGCTATAAGTACTGAAAGGTGTATAGTATGGTATCATTTACTTACCTCCCTTACACTGCTCCATGATGTATGAAGCATGGCTTTTTTTTCCATTTATTATGTATCGGTACCAATTTTGCTTGCATTGCCTATTCAGTTCACAAATGAAACAGTGGGAACTGATTTGTTTCCTTGTTTGTAGATTTAACATCCTGATTACAAAAGATGACTGTGAATCTTTCAAAGTGCAGAGCATTTAAAGGCACTCCTTTTCAATTGCATAAAAACTACCCTCGCTATTCCATTGTGAAGTTCTGACAGGGGCAAAATTTAGGGAACTTTTAAAATAAGTATATTCATATACCATCATATATATTTTTATATTGCATTTCCCATATACTTTAGCTCAATATTTACATGTAGTACATGAATTTGAGAGAAAAAACGTGCTGAACTGGCTCGACTTGACTTGAATGATAGTAGTGTACTTAGTCAAGAAAAAATAGAGGTATCCTGTTTTACTATCTATACAGTACAGATAGGCTTCCAAAAGCCAAATTGAATAAAAAAATTGTGATCTATACCTCCTTCTGTTCTGTATGTTTTTCAAAATCCTTCGCCGTATTTGTCCTTCTGGTATTATAAAAATATTCACAAAGGTACATTGTAATGCAAGTCTGTCAATACTTACGAAATGAATCTTGTCTTTTCAAAATAATAAAAATTTAGATTTTCTACATAAAATGCACATTTGCTCGAGCTAATAAAAAACATTTAAATTGTAATGTAAGTTGCCTGTTGTGGTCTGCATATTTCTGTCTGTGTGCGGTTGATTGGTGTCATTCAATCATTTTATCCTGTATTTTTATTCCTGCTGCTTTATCGGGAAATGGACAAGTATGCGCATACCGCCTGCGCATGATAGTGTGCGCATGACAGTTTGCGCATGTTCGTATGCGCATGCCTGGAAATAATTGAGCATGCGCATTGTATTTAAGGTGACACAATAACATGTCATATGTGCTTTTAAGTAAAATTTAATTCTTCAGAACAAAGGATAAAATTGTTTGAACTTGAAATGGCTTGTTGTATCCCGCGACTATGGAGGATACATAAAATTATTTTTTTATCCTTATTGATGATTGAACTTTCTTATTTTTGTTTTAATGGATATTAGTGAGTGCATAACATTAATTTGGATGTGATTTGCCATTGTAGTGAAGTGAAGAAGTCCTGTAAGTTTTTGCACAATTAATGTAAATTAAATTACAAATACAATCTGTCTTGGGCAGCCTATTAGAAATTAATTAAACAGCCAATTGTTATCGCCTTAATTGATTGCGCTTGTACCATATAAAAAACAGGAAGTAGTTTTCAAATTACAGGATATTTAATTAATCCATATTGCGTCGATTTATAATTTCACGGAATTAATCCTAAAATCAAATTTGAGAGATTTAAATTTCAGATTGTTGTATAATTGTTAAGTCTTTTTCCTGAGTATATGCTTTTCGATAGCAAGAAGAATCATGAAATGGATATAAATAGCTTTGGAAACAGTTTCAACAGGGGTCTAAGCAACATAACCCTGCTTTGGGCCGAAATCCATCGTTGTCAAACTTAATATCAGGTTTGAGATTTTTGATCTGTAACCATTCCTGAATTCTTATCTGTAGAAGAATATGAGCACTAACTTGAACTTCCACTATTTCTGAGTGAAATATAATCCTCGAAAGTTTTTCTTGAAATGAAATGTGCATTTTACTGTTATTATGGGGAAAACAAGCCATTAAATGAATTAAATCCAAAAGCTTGTTAGAATTTGACACAGTTTTAATACTTTGAAATGGGTGTTGCGAGAAGTTTTCATTTTAACAGTGGATTTTATAGTCAGAACATCTGACTAGTAAAGTGGTTGGAGATTACTTTATCATGAAAGAAAATTTCTCTGAACAAAAAGAGACCAGGGGATGTATAAGATAATCTAGTTGTTGCATTTCAGTGTCAATAAAAATCTGCATTTTTATCTGATCAAAACCAGAAGAGTGCAATATCTGTCAGCCATTCCACTATATGCCCTCGGTATTCTTTGATTGTTTAACAAAGTTTCAGAATGGCTTGGTTGTAGTACCTTAACATTAATGCAAAAAAACATGCTTATTTAGTGTTTTTTTTGCCAAAGTGGATGCTAGGATTGGCATATCCATCAACTTGAATCATGATTTTAGTTAGTACTTCCGTTAAATCATTTGTAGCAACTATGATTACTTCATTCTCTTCCCTATGGTAACTAATTATAGTAATTTCCTTGTAGAAGTAACTCGACAATGCCTAGCACCAGTCCTCTCAGAGGGTTTACAAGTGTTTAGCCGACTGTCCGTGGGAGTTAGCTCCACAGGCAAAAACAACATCAAGGTTTCCATTTATGTATTCATATATATATCACTTGACCTTGATTAAGGACAACCGCACTTCATTCAAGGCCTCTAGCATCTTATTAAATGTCCAAAATCACGATATACATTGTTTGTATCCCAAGTATAACTATATACAAACTGCCAGAGTTGAAAAATGGGACTTTTTCCCATTACTTCCCATAGGGAGTGGCGTATTACCAACAATCTAGCTGATATTATGTTGGTAAATATTATGTCTGGGGCAGGGGTCCATCAAGCAGTTGTGAAATGCCATGTGAAAATGCCAAAGACATACAGCCACACCACTCTCAGGACATTCATGTTGAGTTTCTATTCCTGCCTTACAATGACATTTCACTTTTGCTGAATGAATACTTTAGAAGTGCAAAATACTGGCAAAATACAGAATGTGAGAGAATTTCACATATACAGTAAACTATGCATGTAGTATGCAGCTGGTATGAGGTGTTCCACTGGCATATCGGTGAGCAGATGTTTTAAAACCTTCTAGGGTGTTTTATGCAAAAAAAATTGTACAGTTTTCATTGTATCTCCAGGGTATACATAACATCAGGAATAATAAATTGACATTAGTGTATCATCCCTGAAAATGTTTTCTGTCCTATTGTGAAAGTTAGATTCCTGGGAAAAAGAGGGTTTTTCATTCACAAATCCAGCAAGGTTTTCTTTACCTAGAGCCTGTTTCTTGGAGTAGGGCTAAAGTCTGTTTCTTGTACTTCAAGAAATGCATGTGTTCTTGTCCCTGTTTTTGCAGCCCTAGTGATAAGGTGAAAGCTGATCTGTATTTAGTTTGAAGTGCCTTTCTTTGTGTAGGAAGGAATGCATGCTGGTGATAAAAGTGACAGCCAACATCCTGTTTATAGTTTTAATGTAGGTTGCATTTCTTTTACAGTAAATCAGCTGGTTTTCTTTGAGAAGTAATTGGCTAATATATACATAATGTATTAATTTTCTTCAGTTCAAAATTTAAAAAAAACATCATGCCCAGGGTTATCTTTTGGCGAGAGGGAAAAAAGGACTTGGCCTGCAAAAATGGGAATTCACTGTCAAGAATGATTTTAATATAATTTTCTAAATAGTATCAATTGAAAGTAAATCATGAATAAGGCAGAAAAATGAGGCTGAATTTTGGCCAGACAACCTAGAGTCTAAAATGTATTTGTTTATCTTGCATTTAAAATCGCAAAATCAACAGGTTACCTTTTAATCAAGCAGAATTAGAACTGTGCAAACAATTAATTGACATACTGTACGTGTCCAAGTGACCTAGTTCATATGCTGGCTTGACTGAGATTTAATATGGTGGCATTTCCATGTTTTTTATTAAATTTATTCCTGTTTACAGACTAAGCAGCGATGTCTGTATTTTGTACAAAATACATAAGATGCCTGGATGATTCATGAATAAGTGGTTGACCTGGTAGTATTATATTTTCCAATCCATTTACAGAGAACTTGAATGAGAGCCAGGTTTGAGTTTGAATTGCTTGTTAAACCGGTTCTATGGTGAAGTGGGTGCATGGGAATCAAGCAGGCTTCATTCACTAAACTGATCTTGTGACATTTTTGTTGGGAGAAATGTAGCAGGCGGGCAGGTGATCGGATGTAGGTAAATCCAAACAGACCCCCTGAATTGCCATGATTGTGGGGAGTGGATACAGACTGCCCGCATTTTCTCCCCACCAGGGTATTATCAACATTAAAAAGTGTAAGAATGTTATTAAACTGTAAGCTGGGCAATTAGCTTTCAGTTTCAGACCTGGTCTGCTGTAAGCCTTTAATCTGTTGTGCTGAGGGCAAAAACATTGGTATTTTCATTCATAAAACTCTCTGCCAAAACACAACTAACATGATTGACAGCTGTGCTAGGATTATTCCAGTGACCATTCTGGTTCTGGGAAGTTGTGAGAGGTGCGGTAGGGCCTGGGCGAATGCTGGTAGATAACATCATGGGTCCAGGGGTCAGCTCCTGCCTCCCTGGGTCACTGGCAAGGACTTTAATTATTTACGACAGGTTCAACTGTTTTGTGTATTCGAAAGTTTAATCAGGGCTGTATCAGTTTCCATATATATTTTGCAGGCCTGTTTGTCAGATGATGACATATTGTTTTATTCTGAGAGATCTATGCCTGAGGTATCAGTACCCTCATCTGGGACTGTAAGCCAGGTCTGGATCAAGTCCAGCATGGCCCAACTCATAGTTTGGCGACATATAAGCTGTGTATGTTATTCAATATTTTTGCTGTTCCAATTAAGTGTGAATCTGAAATGCTGATTTTCTTTGTTTTTTAATTTGAATGTATTAAGGTTATTTGTCAGTTAGCATACTCAGAAAGTTAAACTAGTTGTAAAAGCCCCATGAATCCATTCTTGAATATCAAGGCCACTATATCAGAGCACAATGCAGGCTGTGTATTGTTGAATGTTTTAACATGTACCAGTGGCAATACTGGTTGACATTAATGCCCTTGTAACAGCCCTAGAAGTCAGAGGTGATAACTCCCTTGTCTCCCCAGCCTCCAGCCAACCCCTCTCTGAATGCCTTTCCAATCTGTGAGAAAAAGCCAACATTAAATTAAATTTGGATTATCATAGCATGTAAAAATGTAGTTGAACTATGGGGTGATGTGAGATTTGGCATTCTGGCGTCCCGGGAATGACAGCGGGATTTAGTGTCTTTTATATAATCTCAAAGGCATCCCGGTGAGATTTACAGCTTACAAAATGGTTCCAGCTTTGGAGGACAGTTAACTATCAGTGATAGGAAATGATCTACATTTTCTAAAATCCCTTAGTGCCTGATTCTGTGGGATAACCAGAGGTCAATTATTAGATATTGTCAGTTAAGGGGTTACATAAATGTCATTCCGTCATTAAATTGTTCAAGAACAACTGTTGACTTATCCATATTGCTTTTTTGACAGTGGAGATATTTTATGTATTCAGTTTCAAGTTGATTCTCACGTGTTTAATATTCATCAATTATGTTTATTATTTTCGAATGTTTGTTACAAAATGATAATTTAAGATATGTATTATTTTAATTCTAAATAATATTTATACGTTTCTAGTACTTTGTTATTTGAAGTCCCTTGTCACAAGTTTTGTAAGGCCTTTTAAGACTATTTTCATAATTAAATTTTGTAGCAAATTATTATAACTAGTGTCCTGGGTTGCGGTAAGTTTATTATATATTTACTACTTAAAAGCCACTCTGATTGTTGAGCTGATATGTGTTGTTTAAAGGACCATGTACGTCATACACATACAATCAGTTATAGCCATATGAACAATGTACATTTGTTCTTATGGGGTTTAGTGGATGTCAGAGAAAAGTCATGATTCATTTGTATTAATTGCAAGTGATGTAAAATAGGTGTTTTTTTGAAGAAGTGTGTGCATACCAAAAACACAAAAGAATACCGTCACCAAAAAAACTAGTCAATTAAAAAAATGTCGACAAGTACTTAGAACAACTAAGAAAAGAGTGCTTGAGTCCTTCTCACTCTCAATGCTCTGAAGTGGCACAATAATTGTTTCTTAATTTGATAACAGCCAATGAACGATCTTGCTGATTCAACATTTTTTTCTAAACTCCAGTCTTCCTGTTCCAGTTCTTATACATTGCGCATGTCATTCATAAAACTGTGTCCCACCGCCACATAGATGCCGGTACCCTGCAACCTGACACTGGTGCCTTCTGGTTTTCTGCAAGACAGCGGAGTTGAGGGGAGATTGTGTGTTTGTGAGAATGGTTTTTGCAGGTTTTGTTTATGTACACTGGCAGATAGTTTGTTATACTGAGGGCCCCATTTCCTGTCTCCTGCATGCCAGAGCTACAGAGACTAGAGAAAATCTGGGATTTTATTTATTAATCAAATGGCTTTATTTTTGTAGATTTTATATAAGTTGACAGAAATGCCTTTTAATTTTGGCACCTTATTTGTTTACATTTCCTAATTGTTTGAAGTCAGCTTTGTCTCTGACATCTCTTGTCACCATGTATGCTGTGAGTATTTATAAATGACACCAGCTTCATTGATGCAGACATGCTATCCCAATCCTTATGTGAACTTTGGCTCCTTAATTGTGCAGAACAATGTGGAAAATGTACGGCATTCTTGCACTCTATCTACTTCCTGCTTGTCTGACATTTGGTGACATTTCAAATTTGCTTGTTTGCATAATTCACTAACATCCTATTGTTCTCCAATCTGAGCTATATGTATCAAGATAAACCAACCTGCTAATTAACAGGGCAATTTCATCCCTCCAAATTGAAAGAAACTACATGCTATGAAATGTTTTACATTTTCCAGTAAATTAAGTGGAAAATTACAAAAGTAGACAAAAAGTGTATGTTTGAAGTGGCTGATTATCATGATGAATGTAAACTTGTACGGTATAAGACAGACACAGCATGTCAGACTGGTGTACATCCAGCCTTGCAGGGGATACAAGGCTGCCCCGCCTTTGTGAACCGAACAAGGTGCACATCTGTACCATAAAATAGACCTAAATCTCCACTGTGTTTGCATTTCAGGGAATTACATTTTAATTTACATTAGCCATTTGTCCTGTCGCTTTTAATGTAATTCCCTGCAGACCGTTTTTCAACATTAATGAAACAGAATGACAGTCCATGATGATAAAATGAAAGAAGCATTTGATAAGTTTATGAATTATACATTAAGTTATGATGTGGAGTTTCAAAGCTTAATGTACTTTAAAGATCATGCTGAACGAAGCAAATGATGATGGAAAAAAAAGTCCTGTAATGCTTTGTATTTATCTAAAAATACCGGGTAACACATGATGTGATGTGAAAGAAATGGTTATGCAATGTAGGAGTCTGTACGTAGCAAGAGGTTGTGGGTTCCACCTGGGTCACCGTGCCACTCAATAAGGACACCAGTACTGGTTTCAACCCTGGAAACAGACCATATGTGCATAATAAAATACCTTATAGCTGTCTTCACATTTAAGTTGAAAGATATAAGAACATGTTTAAACTTGTAATCTGAACAAGAAAAAATGTAATGGACAGATAAAAGATAAACATTAATTGACCCTTTTATATATTTTACAGGTCTGAAGGCATCTGAGTTGCAACTAGAAAAGCTAAAATGCCCCAAGTGTGACTTCCAGGTTAGTTACAGACTTTAGTTTTATGTACATGATTATTTAGAAGTTCTCTAATCACTGTATCCAGTCAAGGAAAAACTTTTCCTCAATGTTATATTTAAAAAGCCACTATTGACTTACAGTTCTTAGGGCAGTATTGTCCGAGATCACTCATTTCACGACAGGGTGTCACATTGGATTTTGTGTAAGTTTTGTTCGTGGTCCCTAAGCTTTTCAAGTTGTTTCCTCTGTGTATTCCAGTTTCTCCCACATTTCATAACATTCTGCCAATAAGCAGGAATGAAACAGGTTGCAAAAATTTGATAACTGATCATAACTTTTTTGCTAGTGGAAACTATTAATTGTCCAAGCAAAGGGTTGTGTATTGTATGTTTCATATTATGTGTATTTCAGTGTTACTATGAGCAGCAGTACCAGGATCATATTGGCACACACGGGGATCTTGTGCACCACTGCAAATGTTGTAACTATGTCTCCTTCAGCAAGCAGGAACTCATCAACCACTTCAAGGTCATAGAATCTTCAGCTTTAATGATAAACACTGAAAACAGATAAAAATAAATTTCTCATTATTTCAAAATGATTGTTCTTTTAAAAAAAATCCTTGTTTATATCACTTAACAAAGAATGTTGTTTTACTGAAAATAAAATGAAAACCTGTAAAATTTACAACCATTCATCAAAAGCACTGTTGATAATGTTATGTAGATTTGACAGTTAAATGCAAGTAAAATTAACCAATCCAAAACATATAAAATAATTATTGAACATATACTTATACAGAAGGTGCACCCTCGATGTATCTGCTCATTCTGCGACTTCATGGCTGACCAGGCTTACATTATCAAACGACACATGATGAGACACACACAGGAGGGCTGCCGATGTGACATCTGCGGTAAAGTCTATAAGGTAGGTCTGTGACATCTGCAGTAAAGTCTATAAGGTAGGTCTGTGGGATAGGGCTGCCGATGTGACATCTGTGGTAAAGTCTATAAGGTAGGTCTGTGACATCTGCAGTAAAGTCTATAAGGTAGGTCTGTGGGATAGGGCTGCCGATGTGACATCTGTGGTAAAGTCTATATAGGTCTGTGGGATAGGGCTGCCGTTAGACATCTGTGGTAAAGTCCATAAGGTAGGTCTGTGACATCTGCGTTTAAGTCTATAAGGTAGGTCTGTGACATCTGTGGTATAGTCCATAAGGTAGGTCTGTGACATCTGCGTTTAAGTCTATAAGGTAGGTCTGTGACATCTGCGTTTAAGTCTATAAGGTAGGTCTGTGACATCTGCGTTTAAGTCTATAAGGTAGGTCTGTGACATCTGCGTTTAAGTCTATAAGGTAGGTCTGTGACATCTGCGTTTAAGTCTATAAGGTAGGTCTGTGACATCTGCGTTTAAGTCTATAAGGTAGGTCTGTGACATCTGTGGTATAGTCCATAAGGTAGGTCTGTGACATCTGCGTTTAAGTCTATAAGGTAGGTCTGTGACATCTGCATTTAAGTCTATAAGGTAGGTCTGTGACATCTGCGTTTAAGTCTATAAGGTAGGTCTGTGACATCTGCGGTAAAGTCTATAAGGTAGGTCTGTGACATCTGCGGTAAAGTCTATAAGGTAGGTCTGTGACATCTGTGGTATAATCCACAAGGTAGGTCTGTGACATCTGCGTTGAAGTCTATAAGGTAGGTCTGTGACATCTGTGGTAAAGTCTATAAGGTAGGTCTGTGACATCTGCGGTAAAGTCTATAAGGTAGGTCTGTGGTAATGTCTATAAGGTAGGTCTGTGACATCTGCGGTAAAGTCTATAAGGTAGGTCTGTGACATCTGCGGTAATGTCTATAAGGTAGGTCCGTGGTAATGTCTATAAGGTAGGTCTGTGACAACTGTGGTAAAGTCTATAAGGTAGGTCTGTGACATCTGCGGTAAAGTCTATAAGGTAGGTCCGTGGTAAAGTCTATAAGGTAGGTCTGTGACAACTGCGGTAATGTCTATAAGGTAGGTCTGTGACATCTGCGGTAAAGTCTATAAGGTAGGTCCGTGGTAAAGTCTATAAGGTAGGTCTGTGACAACTGCAGTAAAGTCTATAAGGTAGGTCCGTGGTAAAGTCTATAAGGTAGGTCTGTGACATCTGTGGTAATGTCTATAAGGTAAGTCTGTGACATCTGCGGTAAAGTCTATAAGGTAGGTCTGTGTGATAGAATGAGGGATAGTTTAAAGTAAACATTCTGTCTAGGTCAATTTTTATTTAATCAAAGTTGTCATTTTATTTAATCAAAGTTGTCATGGTATATGAGAAAATGTTCAACTGGTAGGAACATCACTGTACTATTAGGTGCTTGTAAATAGTAGATTCTAATCCAGCTAGTCTGTAGTTTTCCATCTTTCCAATTAAATTCTGTTTAAACATATTTACCTGCCTTCACCTGAATAAGGATTCCCTTATGCTTAAATTCAGTCATTCCTGTTGATCGCTTTTGAGTCCTTATTTCTTAATTCACTTAAACACCTATGAATGATTTGAGGAGATTGAAATCTTATGTACCCTGTATTGTTTTCTTAAAGTGACACACTCTTATTTCCAGGACACATATGTGATGAAGATGCACGTGAAGATGGTTCACATGCCGGCCGAAGTCCTGTACGAGTGTAATACATGCAGCAAGAAATTCTCCCGTAAGGCCCACCTGAAGCGTCATCTACGTATACATGAGCCAGAAAAACCATACAAGTGCCCCCACTGTTTGTACAGGTATGGATGTGAAGTATGGGACTCTAGTGGTACAAACACATTTAATATGTAGAACAATGTGAAAGTAATTACGCATTCTAAATTAATGATGTGTTTCCATTGAATAACCAACCATTTGGATATCTTGAAACAGCATCATTTATATATTGATTATAAAGTGTTGGGTTTCTATTTAGTATAATTTGCTTTGTTTCTCAAAAGACTTGTGTGCATAACATGGCATTATGAAATCAAATTTTTTTTTTGAGAAAGAAAAATAATAAAATGATGATAATCATTACAGACAATTCTTGCTAATAATGGCCAGAAAGTTCAGAACTTTGTTTAAGTAAATAATGGGATTAGCAACATCATTGTTAACATTTTTAGGTGATATATTTTATAACATGCTCGTATATTTAAATAAAACATGTACAGCTAAAACAGGTTATCGAGCTGTTCGAAATACTGCAGATCACAAATGTGTCCATTTTAATTTAAATTCCAGAGCATAAAAGATTTGTACGTTAACAATTATGATGTTAACAATATTGTTGACTTTAATAAAGTTCCAAAAAATATGGCTCAATGAGTGTTACTATTGCAGGGGATGTGAGCGATCAGACATCAATAAGCACATGTTGATACACGAGGACCCCAAACACGCTTGTGAGGTGTGCGGCAAAAACTTCAGGCACATGAAGAACAAGGAACTACACATGAAAAGGTTCTTTAACTTATATCCTTGTAACTTTGCTCACCTTCTTTTTAGAAAGAAAACAATTCCCGGTTTTGTCATAGTGTTTGTCATAGGCCATGTTTTCATGTAAAACTGTTGATGTAAGTTATAACTAGAGAAGTATTGAAGAAATCTGCGTACACAAGTTACCAATGGCAATAGGCATATGTGTATCAAGTTTGTCAGTCTTAGAGTTCAAAAAGGTCTGGCGGCACTTGTATGGCTGTGTTACGACTTGACCCAGTAATTCCCCATTCTCACTTACAGAGTAAATTGGGTTGCCAAGAAGGGGGAAATCTTAACCCCACCAAGGGTGGGTTGCTTAATGGTATGCTACATGTATGCAGCACTGTTTAAGGAGTTCAATGCAATGAACTTGTCCCTAGTGGTATGTTATATGCCAAAGAACTCGCATTGAATCCTAAATGCTGTGAAAACTCTGATTAATGAAATCTGGATGGTTATGAAAAATGTTGTACATAATGAAAGGCCTCTGTTTATAAACAGCCAACCTGCTGGTCTTGGTGGAGGCTCCATCAGCTTCAGACAATCATTTTTTCTTCGTGATGTGCATGGGGTTCTAGTCTTAGAAGTGTATCTAGGCCCATAACCCTGGTTTAAATATTTGTTGTTATATATAACCTTTGACCAACTCAAAAACTGGAAAATGTTGCTATCTGCTTGCATTGTTCTTAATTATTCTTATGGAATACAAGGACAAACTTAATATAAAACATTTTATATAAAACTTGGTACATTGCTTATCTGTTATAAAGGTTTATTAAAATAATCTGTTTCACAGAATTTAACATTGCACCATTTCATAGAATGCACACATTAATATTAATGAAGATTAAGTTTAATTGACAAAACAGCAGCCATGCTAATTTTGCATTAAATGTGCAGCACGAAATGTGAATTAATTGCTGGAAGATGTCAGGAGTTTATAGTGAATGAAATGACATTCAATTCTCCTTGTTTTTGCAGACACTCGGGTCAGCGAGACTACAAATGTGGAGTGTGTGATTTCTACGGCTACACGTTCACCGACATTCGCAAACACATTGAGCGCAAACATACCGACAACAAAACATACGTCTGTGATAAGTGTGGATCCCTCTTCAGATCGGAAATGCTACTCAGGGTAAAAAATTGCTACTTTAAGTATAAATGTGTTTTTTTTCTCATAGTGAAACAAAATCATCAAATTTTTGTACTCATTTGTTAAAAATATTTTTACTCTGAAGTGAACATTGATTAGGCATGACAGTTGTGATATGTTACATCAGTAGGTATGGAAAATCCTGTAAAAATGTAACAAGCATTGAACATAAATCATTGTAAATTGATAAATGCTTAATCCTCATAAAACATGAGCCGTTATGCTATATCAATGACAAACAGACTTGCGAGGGGAATTATTTTTCTTTTTTTGTGTGCAAAATTCATAATCTTAATTATGGCTACTTTGCTGTATACCAACTTGTCTATGCTGTATACCAACTTGTCTATGCTGTATACCAACTTGTCTATGCTGTATACCAAGTTGTCTATGCTGTATACCAACTTGTCTATGCTGTATACCAACTTGTCTATGCTGTATACCAACTTGTCTTTGCTGTATACCAACTTGTCTATGCTGTATACCAAGTTGTCTATGCTGTATACCAACTTGTCTATGCTGTATACCAACTTGTCTATGCTGTATACCAACTTGTCTATGCTGTATACCAACTTGTCTATGCTGTATACCAACTTGTCTATGCTGTATACCAACTTGTCTATGCTGTATACCAACTTGTCTATGCTGTATACCAACTTGTCTATGCTGTATACCAACTTGTCTATGCTGTATACCAACTTGTCTATGCTGTATACCAACTTGTCTTTGCTGTATACCAACTTGTCTATGCTGTATACCAACTTGTCTATGCTGTATACCAACTTGTCTATGCTGTATACCAACTTGTCTATGCTGTATACCAACTTGTCTATGCTGTATACCAACTTGTCTATGCTGTATACCAACTTGTCTTTGCTGTATACCAACTTGTCTATGCTGTATACCAACTTGTCTATGCTGTATACCAACTTGTTCATTCAAGGATCATAAGTCTGTGTGTGACGTTATGATGATCGAGCAGGCACTGGCGATCGCACGATCTGACGGTGGAACGACACAGGCCACGATTACGTTCCCATGCAACTTCAACCTCCCGACCACAATTGTAGCTGGTCAGTCTGTGATGGAGGATGGGGGGCAGTCAGTGATCAGTGAGGGGGGTGAACTGGCTGATGATGGGCAGGCTGACACAGTCACAGGTAGGGCAATGTACTGTCAGGATAGTGCTGTAGTGAATGATATTTTCATGTTAGTGGAATTTGTATTATGTTACTGGTATTTTCCATTGATATTGGTTATGGAAATACAAAAAAGGATATATCAGTTTTTATGTGTAATATCTTCATGTCACATGTACATTATTAGTTGATATGATTTGTGGTTACCAAAAAGTTCAAGGTATAGGAATATTTGCATTTATGAGATTTCATGCAGTTGCTTCCCTTTGACTGTCACCCAAGCAACACTGCAATGTTATCTATAGTATATCATGATGATGATGATTACCTCCACATGTCATATATTCAGCTTTGAAGTCATGAAGGGGGGTGGGGATGTTGGTACGGTGACACAATATCCTGCGACCTCCCCCCACCCCCTACTGCGGAGGCCACATGTGAACCCAATCAGCTGATCACCATGCTCATTGAGAGAAGTGGATGTCTAGTTGCAGTTGTTGAAATGCTGTATGTAGATCCAGCACGTTCTCATGTAGCTTACTTGTGCAGCCACTTGGAGGCAATTATCCAGTAGATTACATAATCTGGTGGTTTAGTCTTTTTTCTCATAATCTAAACTGAGCTATTAAAAGGGAAAGGTTGCTTTTGATGATAGAAACTTT
Source organism: Mya arenaria (assembly GCF_026914265.1). Lineage (NCBI taxonomy): Eukaryota > Metazoa > Mollusca > Bivalvia > Myida > Myidae > Mya > Mya arenaria. The sequence continues at coordinate 13,687,784 of NC_069127.1, read as the reverse complement.
ATATATACTTCCTCTGTTAATTGAATTCTTGTCACAGTTCTATAAAAATATTTCAACATCGAACTTAACATTTTTTTTTTATAAAGGATCCCTTATTTGACTTCTTTTTACACAAACAATCATATTGTAAGACTTAAACAAAAAAAGTTAAGTTTTATTAAATAATATGCATCATGAGCTATGATTTCATATTTTATGAAACTTTTGTCGATATTGCAATGCCTATCCTAATTTTCAAAAGAGGGTTTTTACCTCTGAGTGGCCTGGTGGCACTTGCAGAACGGTAAAGTTCGCACGCTTGCATGCTCCCGAAGCAAGTGCGGAGGTTTCCTGCGTGTGACTTGGCCCCGTTGTCGAGAAGAAACGTCTTATTGGATTATTTATAGACCTCCTTTGTCTCTGATGTAACCACACAGGCTAAAAATACCCCCACCTCTCAGTACTAGGAAGCAGAATTGTTGTTCTTTTGGCCTTCTGTGTTAGTGGGAAGTAGTGGTGCTTAATTGCCCTACATGTGTTTTCCATATCAAAAACTCATATTAGTTAGGTAATATCCTTACAACAAGTGTTTAAATTGAAGTGCTGATTTGGCAGATAGTTTTCTCATTAGAAATAAAACGCAGTTATGACTTTTTTTAGTTTCTTTGTCGTTTTGAGATTGAATATATGTGATTGCCCTAGTATACATCTGGTATATGTGTGACTTTTTAATATTATGTTATAATGTTCGTGATTGATAATTGAACTAATTTAATAGCCACTTAGTCTTGAAGGTACCTCACATTAACTTGTGAGACCTATTATGCATACTAATGTGCAAACAATATGACAGATGAGATCATTTATGTGCTTCGTTATGATAGAATTTGCAAAAATAAAGGTTCTCATAAATAAATCAGTTTCGTGTGTGCTGAGGTTGGTGTTTGATTTCTGAACTAGAGAAGAAATTCAAGAGACTATTTATACAGAAACAGCAGTAAATCTACTCTGTAGAATAAGTAACTTCATTTGTTCTGGGGTCATATTACAGAAGCTTCTTAAGTTAAATGTTCATCTTCATCTTAAATTCAACAATTTCCTCACCTGTTTTATTTCATTTGACGAAAGTGTTAAGTTTATATTCTGCAATTTAAATATGGACACTTAAGATTTTAGAAATGAAAATTCCATGATAAAGAACTAGTTTTTTATAGAAATATAACAATTCCAAATTTTGCACTGAGGTTAAAATATGTAATTAAAAAAAATCTTGAGATGCTTCTGTAATACGGACCAAGTATCAGTATCATGTTAGTAAACTGCAAGATAATGGTTCCAGGAATGTGCGGCGTGTGCAAAATATGTCCCTGCTTCCTGTTATATTATGTAAGCCTCCCTGTTTTTCCAAGTAAAGAAAGTTTTTGTCAGCTTTTGTTTATCATTGTAGGCATTGTTGTCCACAAACATGGAAATAACCCGGATTCAGAAATCACCATGATAATGAACAGGCACGTTCCAGGTCTTAATATGCATGTGTAGCAAGGCAAATAACAGCAAGTTTTGATAGTTGTTGTTGTTCAACTTATCGACTGATAAAATCAAAACGATGTCGGCTTCTGCTTATGATGCTATTCATATTTTGAAATGAAAGAACACTGCAGTTATCTACTAATTTAATTTAGTGATGTTTGCCAAGCAGGGGAGATACACAGGGGAAATGAGATAACTGCGTATTACAGCTTTCTGCAGTTACCTCCCTTTAATACATCTTTATAAGTAAACTGAAATATCTTCTTTAGTTTGGTGATGACAAAACTGAAAGTAGCTTGTGTCATTTGAACCCTTCTTCATATAAAATAAATTGTTTAAGAAAACCCAGATACTACTATGACACAGTACCAGAACATTTATAAATCAGCTTGCAATTTTTCCTGAAATTTAAGTGCAAATTTAAATCGTTGAGTAAAAGCTCATTCTAAAATTAGGCCAAGGTCACCTTTGCGGGTGTTTTAATTTAAGTGAACTATGCAAAGTATTTGATTGATGGGTTTCATCCTTTTTCTGCACTATTTTATCAAAAAGGTAAACAAAGATCTTCATTCATGTGATTAAGTTTTAGTTTCGCTATTTTTTTTATGAAATTGAAATTTGCAAACTATGAGTAATACCTGGAGCATTAATTTTACCAGTTTATAGTTACATTATAAGCTACAGTAAGTTCAAAACCATTAATAAGCAGTTTAGTATATCTATCAATTCCAGCTTGCATCATATAACGTGGCTTAATTATTATGTATACACCATTCAGCATGTTAATACCTCAATAATATATTTATTTTAAGGGTGTCTGTTTTTTTAAAAAGAGTAGGGTAATATCCTTGATGTCATTTGTGATGGGTAAAACATTTACCTTTGGTTTTGGCCTTTTACTTTTAATTCAAGGTATTCACATGAAACTTGTTTATGCTACAAGTGGCAATATGCATATTCGTAACAGGGCCCATAACCGCAGCCTTTAAATTTATGCCCCTGGGTGTGAGAATTTCATTTTTGAATTAAGTTCAATTTTTTTTAAAGTTATTTATTATGTTAAGTAATAAATTGATATTAACTAAACCGTATTTGGTTTGTAAAATAAAAAAGCGCTATGTTCAGAAAAGGTAGCTTTGAAAGTTTCACAGGTACTGCTTGGACTGACTGTTGCACACAGCAGTTCGGAAATAACAGTCTGTCCTGAAGTACAATAGTACACCATTCTCAACCTCCTTGTTTTAAGATGGGCTCTTTTGATTTTTTCAGTGTATAATGTTTGATGTTTTTCTCTGCATTAACAATGTTATCAGATTTATTTAATTCTGATCATCCACTCAAAAAACTTTTTAACTGTTAATCATTTAATAAATGCTTTCAAATGCTTGTGGTAAGAAAACAAGTGCTGTTCAACCTATCAGGCTGTGGTGTTGTTGTACATGGCTGTGGCTTGGAGGATCATGTTTCTATGATTGTCACGGTGGGGAAATTGTTAACAGTTAGTTCTAGGCATTTCATTGAGAAAATCACCGGAGATTTCCTGTGGTGGGCTTTGATGTGGGAGTTTATCACCCGGCTCATCAGAATACTGTAGTCGACACTTGCCTTTATATCATAAATGAAGAATAATTCATACCACATTGCCAGTTCATTTAACAGTTTTAAATTACTGTTGTGTTCACAGAACATATTCCTGCCTTTATTGATTTAAATATTTTCCAGATTAAATTGATTCATAATTTCATATTCTATGTCCCTAATATGGCCAACCATGTGGGGATTGGGGGTGGCTTTTGTAGGCAAAACCATTTCATTTTTGCAATTGATTTAGAAATATTGAAGTTTTTGTTGAAACATGATTTAATAATAATAATTATATTAAGTTTGATGTAAAGGGGTAAAATTGTTAGACAGAAGGTGTTCTTTTGATTTCATTGCCTGTGAGGCCATCTTCCTGGAAAATCCTGTAGAGTCAGCAGAAACGGGGAGCATTAACATTCCAGGCCCCTGTTGGTTTTGATCTGTGCTGTAATGCAGTAATTATGATTATAAATGTTGATAAATGGAGCAGCTCACTTCCCAAATCACTCTTTGGAACACATAAACTTTAATCATCCCAGCCCTTCTGCTGTTAAAATCATGCGGTCCCCTAGTGTTCTTGCCGTGACTTTCAACTAACCAAGGGTTCATGGCCTTTCACCAGGATCAAAACAGGCTGCTGGTCAACACTCATTGCATAAGTTAATGTCAGAAAATGCATGCACAGGGGTTTCCTGTTTATAACAAGTTATAAAGATTGATATCAATATTTCTTGGAAAAAGGGTTGACAACAAGTTATGGAGTGACAAAGACTGGAGTGGAGGACTTGTGATTCTCTGATGGTGCTAATTTTTCCCAGAAATATATCCAGTATTCCAGGGCTGGTAATTACCCACCTGTTGTTGACAGCGATATTAACTATCACAGAGTTCATCAGAATTAGCAGAATACCAGCAAAACAAGTACCTTTGTAACTAAAGATAACATTTGGTGATAATCAGCCAGTCATTTTCTTGCCTACTAAATCAGCATACCAGACATCTCCAAGGGCCCTTAGGGGTATTTCTAGTGTTCCTGAAATGGAAGATGTAAACTGTGATTAAGTGAAAAAATTTGCCAGTAAAAAACATCTCTCCAGATTGGGTGCAGGTCACTGTCACATATGATCAATCTCATGACATGTAAATGTCAAAACTTTTCTAAATGCAACAGTGTTCTATTTTTTATTTAGAATACTTTTTTGCCCAAACTGCAAGTTTGTGTACCTGTTCCTTCAATCTGAAATTCAATTGCTGTATCATTTAACTCCTTAGTCATCTACTAGTTTTTATATAGTTTTCAGCCCCAAAATCAGAAAGTGAATAAACGTGTCACTTGTAGAGGTTTTGTTATAGATCATTTCAACAATGAGTGCACTGCCACAATCAGTAATGAGGAGAACTTAGGGCTGAGTGGTGCTGTTATCGCCAATTTGACCACAACCCACCCATGATGGAACTGTCAACTGGGCTGCCCCCTCCCTGGAAATATGATTGATGACTGGTAGATCATTAGTGGACCATGTGTGGACACTATGTTGTCACCTCTCCTGCCATTGGGTGGCCAACAGACTCAATTACAGCCATTAAGCTTATCAGAAATTTATCTGGTATTAGTCTTATGACTTCCCAAATTTAACTGAGTGTTTTAAATTTCATCTGATTAACTATCAGATAATTATCTTTTCTTGCATTTAAAGGTCTTAATGAAAGGTCAGGGAGTTTGCTTAATGTGATGTGTAATGGTTATAATGTGTAGCTACAATTACGGCTGATGTTTCGCTTGCAAAATTTCATGTAAATCTTGAACTTGTAAGATCACTGATACCTGCATAAATCTCTTTCCTCGTGCTCTCGTACATGTCATTTAAGCTTGAATTATGTACACATGACCTATTGCACAAAAAGGTCCTTAACACATACCAATACATGGTAATTGGCAATTGTTCTGCTAATTACTTTTAACACAACTACATTGCAAACTCCCTATGTCGACGTTGGATATTTTGACTTTCCGGTTGTGTCAACTTTTTTTTCCGGTTCCAACTTTATTCCTTCTTATTCTATATGAAATGAATCTGCTTGTGTCGATTTTTCTATCTATGTCAACCTAATATTTCAGTCCCTGTGGTCGAATTTCACACATTTTCTTTGTTTCTTATGTCACACTGAAGATCGGGATGTAGGTGTGAAAATATTCATGACGATTTGCGGCATGTTGCTAATTTACCATGCGTGTCAAAATAACAAACTGTCATAATTGGAGGTTAATAAGAAAGTGTGAATAATTAAAGTTGTTTGTTTATGATTTTGATAAAAGAGCAATTTATTGCTCAAGCATTATTCAGTGAACCACACAAGGGAACCGATGGCATCATCAAAAAATTTGACACCATTGAAAGATATGTGCCAAAGAAATTTCTCTATACTTCATGTACTAAACAAACAGTCATAACGGATGTACTATTTTTCATATGTGCTATACTATTTTCTCACAATGTACATGTGTATGTAATTGTGGTTTATATCTATTTTGTGTAATCCATAAACGTGAATTAAATAAATTTGACATGAATAATTCATTTTTTTACACATTATTATTTAATAATACGTTTGCTGTTTTTATGATGGTAACAAGACTGTTCAATTGAAGAAGTTGAATGGCGGACATAAACTCAAATGTGTTGGGATTGGTGATATTTTTTTGTAATTCGGATGTGTCGAATGTTCATTATCTGGACTTTTTTCCCTAGGTCCCGACAAAGTCTACATAACAAGTTTCGACTGTACTGAAAGATCTGAGGTTTGGTTTCTCCTTCTATGAAAATATTAGTAAACAAGTAACTGTGGAGATCATAACTTCAAGGAACTGAAAAATAAGTACACCTGTACAGAAGGACAAAACTGGTTATCAAAATAACTGGTTATCAAATTTATGGACTCTGATAGCTTTTGATATTGACCGAGGGTCACTTTATCTTTTGTAGGTGAACTCATTCTGTTGTTTCTCATTTGAGGAGATGTGTATTCCTGGTGTTGACCGGTGGTGATTCTGACATCAATGATCCCTTGACGGTGGGAATGGGGCCTGGTCTGCACTCACTGACCACTGACTGACCATCCCTGAGCCCTGACTGGACATAGCCTACCCTCTACAAAAGCCCTGTTCTAGGTTAGGGTTCTGATGGTTCATAGGCTTTAAAGTGTATGGCATTTGTAATCTTCCTTCCTAAAACACACTGATGCACTGATGATTGTTACCTATTTTCATTTCATTTCAACTGCTAGGCATCTAATCACAGCTGCTTACTTTTAAACCATGAACAAGTGAATATGGGGCTTATTCCTGTGGGCAGTCCCGGTGTCCCTGTTGACCAGGGGTCAGTGTGGGGCTGGAAACAATCAGCTCAGCCAGCAGGCTTATCAGGAAGTGACCTGCAGGCCAGAATTTACTGTTAAATTGATTCTGCATACTTTACATATGAACCATGAGCACAGTTATGTTTCCTACATATGAATACAATATTTTTTATGAGTTTGTCCTTAGGTAGCCCCTGCATGGCCCCTGGGGGCTATTTTTCTGATGTGAAATCAGGGACCTTAGAAGTTTGGGGTCAATTTTACTCACTTGGAAACTTGTAAACTGTATCCAATTTCCATAAACATGCTTTATTTTGACAAGAAATGCAAATGGTGACATGCTGTCAGTCTTAACTAGATCTTATTAATGGGATCCAACTATTTGCCTGTGGTATTGTGAAAGTACATATCTAGCTAGATATATGTATAAAGAATGCACTGTGAACATAACTCAAAGCAAATCAATTGGAAAGAAGTTGAAGTCCTTAAATGCTATTCTTCTCTTAAAACACTATAAAGCTGTATACTAATATATGCTTACTTGAATAGAAGTAAGAAACAAATTCCATGCATCAAGTATGTTGTCAGATAGATGTCAGAAAGTAGATGAAATGTTTTTTGTGTGTTTTTAATATGTCATTTATTTTTACGGTATTTAATTCATCCTAAAATAAGATTTTATCAATCAAAAATGACCCTGAATAAGTGCCAGATTAATTGGAGTTTACCAAAAAATGTTTCTTTTTGATGAATTAAAAGAGAAATAACGTTTTATACCATTTAATTTGTCTTTGACAACACACTGTGCATAATACATAACTTATGATGCATTTGGCGTGTACAGTAGTTTGTTATGACAGATGATAGAGTTAATTATTTTCTTTCCGCTACAAGTGCGCATATTGTATGTGGTTAGGCCAGGTGTTTTGATTCACTTATACACTTCATATCCATAATACTTCATACATAACAAGGATATGTGGATATTATGAAATACCATGTTTTCACTTGTGTTCATAAAAACATTTCAGAAACACAGACTATTAAATGTTTTGTCCTTCTGACCTTCACAATGAAATACCACGAAAAATAATGTCACTCCTAATGTTTCATTATCAGTCTAGATGGTCTATATAAATGAAATGATTTATTGCTTAATAATTGTTTTATTCTTATCATTCAGTTTTGATCATAGTAAAAGCTGGGTTGTATTAAGGTTCCGCAGCATAGACCAAACCCATGGCCCAATGGTGGCTAATGAAATGGGCAATACAAGATATTGATGCCTGTAGGTCACCCAGTATTTTTTCCTTATAGAATGATGATAAATATGTAAACTATGTGCCTCGAAACTTTTCCAGCCTGATTCCTGCAAACCTTAGTTTATAAAGTACATGTAGCAACCATATTAAAGCACATTCAGTGATTCCCTTTAAAAATGAATTCTTTCACTGTTACTAGTAGTTAAAACTGAAGATACTAATTGGCAGATATCACCTTTCTGTGATGATTCTCCAGCTCCTTTTAAAGTGATTAGGGTTTTTCAGACATTGTATTTTATGAAGGAGTGTCTCTGGGTCAAATTCCTCGAGATGAGAGCTTCTGTGCTGGTTTTCAGGCTGGAGTTGCTTTATATTGAGTACTCAACCCTTAAATGTGGGGCAGAGGGGCAGGTCTGATTTTCTCATTTCCTGTGCGGAGTGATTGATTACTCTAAAATTACTGTTTTGCAAAGTGCAAGCTTTCAGTTTGTATTCTCAAGCTCTGTCACCTGCTGTCTTGGGTAGAAAGTTGAATAGCGGGGATTACGGCTTTAAAAGTCACCTTTCTCTAGTTAAGTACAAACGAAAGCAAATGTTATTCAATTGACTTTTGTGGAGCCCCATAAATGACTTCTTGTACAATGGGGTCTACATTCCGAACCCTAATTTATGTAGAATCCATTAGCTTGTTTGGGTTGTGGTTATGTTTTACCGTTAAGACTTTTGGTCTTTATTTAGACTATGAATAGCTATAGCATCACAATGAATGTTGCCAAAAACTGTGTCCCTTAATCTTGGTGTCAAATCAATTAAGGATTCATAACAGGCATTGATAGTGGGTGGGATATTGAAATCTTATAAAAATATTCAATTGCCAGGTCTCCATAGCCCCGGCCAGAGCAGGATGACATGGTGACATTTAATTACAATTTTCCGTCTCAAAACCATTCATGAATACATGGATTATTTTTGACTGGGTTTGATTAAAATCTAAAAATAATGAAAATTAAAAATAAATGTCTGTCAGCTCCTTTGCTTAGTGGAATATTTTCATTGAGGCATTACAACAAAGATGTTAAGATTAGTGTTTTGAAAAGGAATTCATGTTCTGTCATTAAAATTGTTCTCTTCAAAAAATCTCTTGAGTACAAATATGAATTATACAAGAACTATCTAAGATATCTCTTTAATGTATAATTAAGTACTTTGATGCCTTGTTTGTATTTAAAATGATTTCTGAGCTAAAGGGCAAGACAGTGTGTGAATCCCATCACGGGTATGTGTCTCAATTGTTAGTTTTGATTTCCTAACTGATTTGTACTGATAATGACCAGTGGCTAATAAAAATGGCATCTTGTCTCTTTTTGTGTCCAGACATTGTAAAAACCAGTCAAAATTAACTTGATTTTTATGCATAGATTAAATTTGAAGTATTGACCCCTATGACTTGTTTTCAAACGAAGGGTCCAAGGACAATAGAGCAGGGCCGTAGAAGGGTTCAGTGGACGAAACATTGTAAAACTGACCGCTTTCCCAGGCCTGCTGGAATGTTGGCCATTAAACACTATCTCAACTCCCTCTGGTCAAAAAGAATATAATGATTTTTACAGCTTAATAAAGTTTTCTCTAAAATGAAAAGGGAGGAATAATTTTGAATTCCTTGAAATTATGGCAATTAATGAAAACTTTTCTTTGACATTCTAAGACTTTTGATTTCCTTTGTAGAATTAATCACACTCAGTTTAATATGATATAAAAACACCTGAAAGATTTGTCATTTAAGCAATAATTATGCTAATTATTCCAACATTAGTGTCAGCATGTAAAATTAACATCACCATCAAGGGGTTAACAGTTTGCCAAGGTTTCACTTTTGAACTTTCAGTGCTTGAAATGAAAAACAACAACAACAAAACATTAATGCTACTGGTAATCTGTTGGCCCAAAATTGTTGTTAAAGCTTTATGCAATAGCTTTGTCAAGATTGTTCAGAGTATCATGCCTCCATGTTTGTGCATGTCTCTTACATCTTTGCAAATTGGGCCACCTAGGTCATTGTTGAAGTGAAAATCTACTCAAAGAATGTGCAAATTACAGAGCAGACAGCTAGTTGTTGCACATTCCTGATTATATAAACGTTTATTGGCATTATTTCACCATGAAGGACATTTTAAACCACTAATTTCATGGGAAAAGGTCCCAATTATGTAATAGGAATGGTAAATTAGTTCTATTTGTTGTACATATTGTATGTTGGGGAACCTGCAGAGAGATGGCCAACCTCCATGTCTGTGGAATGCGGCTGTCGGGGAGGCTCTTTTTACCCTCAGCAGTTATTCTTTTGAATTTAAATACTTTGAAGAAGTGTTGCTCTATTTTCAATATATTTTTTATACACCAAACTTCCAATTTATATATAATTTAAGTACATTGGTTTGCCTTGCTGCTGTGGAGAAAGATGTCCAGGGTTTGAGTTAAAGGGGTTGTAATTTAGGGGCACACCTCAGGGGCATGCACCTCTGTCCCCAGAACCCCCAAAATAAATGCTGTCAACATGTAGGGGCTCCTCTATCAAGAAAAAGTGGCAATTGTTTTGTAGAATTATGCAGTTTGGTGTAATTTATGCATAATTTCTTTACTGAGTGACCTGAAATGTTCACGGGTGGAGACGTACAGCGGCAGCCCTTCTCTTCCCCCCTTAATTGGCTAGTGATGACTACATTGAGAACCCTATTGCTGTAGATGAACATTCAGTACTGGCCGCATGGCATCCACAGGTACTAATCTCCAATTAACATGACACTGGCCTGAATGAGATTTTAATATTTATATTTCCTGACTATTCGTTTAAGGGTCAGCCAAGGTCCCACAGGTTTGAATCTAGTACATTATATTTCATCTTCATGTGGTTAATGGCTTCAACAGAGAATAAGAGAAATGCCTCTTATTGTTAATTTGCTGAATATATTTATTTTTCCCATCTTCAGAAAACAAGGATGGCCGTCTTTTGTCGCCTATCACAAAGCATCTATATTAAATTATTATTAGGCTTGAAAGGAGATTTGGGTTCAGCGGGTCATTAAGTGTCCATGGCATGTCTTGATGTGTATCAGACATAAAGGGGTAAGGTATTTATAAGGGATTTGAAGGGGACAGATATACAGTTCAGCTGGTCTGGACCCTGGTCAAGTGGCTAGCCGTATGTGTGCTACATACCGTTATGTTTACACTGTATCAACTTTCTGACTCCAGGCCTGAGCATTGAACTTTTATCTATGTAAATGTTTTGAAATGTTGATATTTAGTTTCCATTCCTTGAGACCCCTGTCAATAGCTGTCCCCTTAATAGGTCTCTGACCGTTTGTTTGCACTCATTATCAGCATGGGTACATTGTACTTTTATTATGAAGACAACCAACCAATGTTTTTACATCTTCAGATCAGATCTGATACCTTATTTCAATACATAGATATCCGCAACACATAACCAGTAAAGTGGCCCAGATCCAATGAATTAAAAATAATATAAAACCATATAGAAATGACATAAATGAAAACCATACATTACAATGGTAGTATCATGAAAAGAATGACCTTAAAGACATGGTATTGGATGAACCAGGTAGGATCACATTGAAGTGTTTGTTTTCAGCTTCCAACTCTTAGATGTTGTGATAGCTAATTTTGTATTTATTACATGTAAGGAGAGAGGATGACTCGGATATAGTATACCCCTATATGGACCAATACACTCCCATTGGCAGTAAGTGTAAACAGCTCTTTTCTTTGGGGGTACAAAGCAGAAGAAAGTCAAGACCTTTTGTGCTGGTCGCATCTCCATGTTTGCATGAGGAATGTAGACCACACAGGGTCCTGTACTCTGAAGAAGGGGTTCAAGCTGATTTGGTAAGCTATAGGACTGCCAGGCCTGAGGAGTATGCAGAATGCCCAATGTTGTTTTTCTGGATGTTCTTCTTGACAGGCACTCTGATCTTGAATATTAAGCACAGCTTATCCCTAGATTTGCTGGAGGACTGGGCTGTTCAATCATGGTGGTGTTTCTCTCGTCATACCCATTATGACATTAACATAAGGCTTGTTCATGCAACTGTGTAATAGGTAATTACTTGCAGATATCTTCATTTTTATCAATATGATTGCAAATTTTCATAACTAAAAATTTCATTCATAATGTATATGCATCATGCTCCACTTCAGACCTTTGTGTGTGCAGTAACTGCTTTACTGCCTTCTTCAATAACATGTTCTTAATTTAATGATGCAAAAAATCCTTTTCCCAGCCAACGTAAACATTTCATTCAGAAATCCGGTTTAAAAACCACAAAATTTCATGTAGCACATTAGAAAGATGCAAGTTAGCAAGTTAAACTGTAAATTGTGGTTGGAAGATTAGTGAGGCTATCAGGGTTACATGATTATAATGACAAGGTGTAGGAGGGTAGGGGGGGGGCAGGTAACAAAGGGCTGTGGTTTGGGGTTGGGTCCTTCACTAGTGGATGTGTGCGCTGGTGGACACTTCACTCTATATATAGACATGATGGTCTCTATGTTAACATGATGGGTAAACATGTGGTGCAATCGTGAATGCGGTTCTGTTGGTTGATCTTTGGTTGAATTCCAATGAATATTTTTATTAAAGAAGATTTATGGAAGAGCCACACATTGTTGACTCTTTTTCATCAATATTGAAAATAGATGTTGATAGATATGTCTTGTGTCTGGTGGAAACTGATTTACAGCTTTTTTTAGTGAAGGCGTTTGTGAATGGGCATCATAATTATGATCTTCAAGTGCAATATTTTGTCAAAAACTTAGAAGCAAACTAGTCTAGCATAAAATAAGACAATTAAAAAGCTATGCTTTGCACATTATGTTTGCCCAAACATCATGGGTATATATCTTAAGCCACTGGCAACTTGAAATGGCTTAGGTTTACATGAAGTAAAGGGTTAATATGCCATAATCATAATTATATACTGCAAGTGTCTCCTTGCGAAATAGTAGGTTACCCACATGACAATATGGGATGTTTAAGTACTTTTACATTACTTTTTATACATTACTGTAATAACAATAAAATTAAGATACAAATCACAAATCGTACATTATTGACATCCTAATAGCATTGAAGTTATTGGGGTGAAATGGTACATTAATTGATAATTACACAGCAGAACACTGATCACTTTAATCTTCAAGATTCAAACATGTCATCACTATCATCACTTCAAATCTTTTAACTTTAAATCAAAAGTTTAATCTGTAACATTTGAATCAGTGTTTTGAACCAATGTTCGCCCAGTGTAAAATATCCTACAAGTGTTTTCACAACGTTGGACAAAGCCCTGTCATTTGGTTTGTTTTGGGCCCCTATCAAGAGAATAATCTCCTGGTTGATGTTATGTTGATGGCCCCTTCAATCAGGGGACAAAGACGGGCTGCCCCTGTGATCTAAGGGTTAAAAGGGTTCTAGGTGTTCTCTTCATTTGAATAAAGTGATTGTTCAATCCCTTTGTTATACCTGACCCCTATAGCCCCCCTGGGTGCCAGTGGTGTGAGTTATGGGGTCCTCTGGGTCTCAAGGGGCCACCAGGTAGCCATTACTTCCTGCCCCTAAAGTCCCCAGCCCCTTGAGTCCACAGCTCCCCGTATGTGTGACAACTGACCCCAGAGTGTCATAGCACTGTAGGATTGAACATTATGCAGCTTCAAAGCAAAACTGAGCTAACTGCTTATACAACTTCAAGTAGTTATGATGTTGTTCCGGTAAAGGTAAGCTCAAGAGCAGGTTGATGAATAATGGACTGAACTCCTTGTTATAGTATGACCATGGTAGTCACAGTTGTTCTGAAACCTGTGAACGAATTGAACATTGATTCCATTCATCCGGGTTGACACTAAGAGACCCTCTGTTTTTGTTGTTGAAAATTTCAACACCAGCCAACTAAATGCAACTATAATGTCAAACATAATTATCACTTATTTTGCATTATGTTGATTGGCAGTTTGGTATTGACCGTTGAAATAGCAATGTAAATACAGTGAAATTTCTTCTCCCTTTATTTTATTCTCAAAACCAGAGTGCCTGTGGTCCACATTGGTATATATTAGTAGTTCAAGCAAAACGGTTTGAGTAAGCCCAGAATGGGAGTGTGAAATTGGCTGTATTGTTGCATGGACCATAAACCATGTCAAACAGGCCTGGTCACCATCATACCTGCCTTTAACATCAAACACAGGACCGGATGGAACATAGGGAAATTGGTGTATTTCCAGGGTTTTTTGCCATTAAAAATACCAGCCTTATTATTATGGAGTGCTACTTCCCCAATTACAAAATAGCTTCTCCTCTTTGACTGGTACTTCTGCTTCTGACATGTTCGATTGGATAGCGCAGATTACCAGTTTTTATGACAGAAATTGTGCATTTCCTGTGACAGACTGACAGGCAGGGTACTTAATACCCTTGTTAATGTATCTGACCCCTTGACCTAACTGTTATGAAATGGGGCTGACCTTCTTGCTGGCCCCTTTACAGGGGACATGTCACTTCTGTTTTAGCAGCAATTTGTGTGCATGTCAAAAACAACGATGAATATTGCAGCTGTAGTGCTGGAGTTTTTTTGTGCTCAATCCAATACACATCGAGTAGTTTCTTAAACAAGCTCTGAATTATTTTATTGTTTCATTTACATGGCAATTTGAATTTGACAACTGTAATTTTCATTCATAAAATGCAGCCTGTATTTTACTAAGCATATACCAATCAGTGTCAACCCTTTATTGCTGCAGATGTAGCAGTAAAATTTAAAAAGCAATTTTCTGCTTAAATCAAAACATCTAATTAGCATATAAACATTTTCAGGCTCTTCATTATTGGAGATTCTTTTGAAATGTTAAGAGGGCCTGGTCCTTTTGTGTATTGATATTTTCCCTAGGATGTATGTGTTTTTGGAGTGGGTCAGTTTCTCAGTGTATCAGATGAAAGGGCTGTTGAATGTCCAGGGGCCTGGGCTGTAAATCTGGACATTTAGGGGTGTACACTTACACTGACCACTCTAGAAGCCCAGCAGAGAGTTGACAGAAAGTCAAGACAGTTAAATATAGCGGAGATTCACTCTACCCATGTTAATGAAATTAGAAACGCTTAATTTTGTTGGAATGTGTAATTTGTATCATTTGTATTTGCAAAGTAGTCCCAATTTATCCCCGAAGAGTATAATTATTGCTTGCATGTATCCGACAACTAAATGATATCTTGTTAACAAATATCTCTAGTGAAACAAATTTCACCTTGTTATTTGAAAAGGCTAAAAGCAGGGGTCAACCCTATGAATACCATCTACGGAAGTCGTTATATTTGGAAAAGTAGCTCTTTCATTTTCTGTTTTGTAATCAAAGTTTTTAATGATTTAATACAAGATATTAACTGGCAAGTAGTTTTCTTGTGGACATCAGATTTAACATCCAGGAGTTGGAGATATGTATAAACGTCAAAGAATTATGCATTTGTTATCAAATATGTTACCAAGATAAAATGTAACTTGTTTTTTAATGATTTGCCTTTTTGGAGATGAAGCAGCAACGTATAAGCTACCCAGGTTCTTGATGCTGTTTATGTGGGTCTGGTGCTGCCGGTGTACAGAGGAACAGTTCTTCGGGTTCTTCTGGATGGAAACTCAGCTTTGGTACTGGGTACACTAGACTTCCGGTACTCAGGGGCCACATTCCTGATGTTTCTCATGTTTTAAATATGTAGATTAGGTTAAGTTGTTCTGGTGTCCACCTCTCACCCAAGAGGACCAAGGGCCCATCAACATGATCAACAGCCTGTGATGATTATACCTTTTCTGCTTTCTACCCTGGAAATGGACTTGCACTCTTCATGTCATTTCATTTGGAGATGCTGAAATGACGGTAAATGGAATGAGACAGATTTAGGAAGATAGAACTGTAAATCTTGTAGTCCATGCTTTTTTAATGTTTCTGGGTATGAAGTGCCACTGTATGGCCACCATAAGTCAGGATTGAATGAAAAGGCACTTATAAGGCTGTAGCAAGTTCCTCAAAGTTTCTTTTTTTCTTTCTCCCAGCCAATGGGAACATCCCCCTCGTCTATCCTAGTTGTAGAATATTTAGTCATAAGGATGGCAAGATATTTAATTTAAAGTATTTAGATGTGTTCTGTCACCAATAAAATTTGATATTGTCTGTAGTGGTGGGATTAGAGTTTTTGTCAACCATTTCCGATTGTTACTCTTCTGATTTCCATGATAACCAAATCAAATGGATACACAAATCTTGATTTTTTTTGACAGGAGCTTAAGTGAATATATCAGTGAAGAATAGTATTTGTCCTATTCAATTGTACTATGTTCAATTTACCGTTATTTTTCCATGTATGGCCACAATGCAATTAACATTGTAGTAGAAGATATTATGATCTGAACGCATTTTTAATGTCAGACATTTAAATAGGTATTTGCATGTTAGAAAAGGTTGATGGATTATCATGTTTCCATGGCTTTTCAGTCATCTTCTATAAGCTCTTTATGGCCCATGGTTTTCATTGTCAGTATTGTATTAAATGAAAAATTCAGTCTTTTTGTTCAAGCCCATTTAAAACATTTTTGCAGTTTTGATGTGTGCCAGGGTTAGGGGTCAAATGTAAATGAGTGCGGATGTGTGCCCAGGGGCGGTTACAGGATTTGGTGTAAGAGGGGGCACATTGGGGCATGCACCCCCTTCGCCAGGGACGCCCCAAAATAGACTCTTAACAAAGGCAAGGGGGCATTGGGGGCCTTTGGCTAATTCTGGCTTATTTTAGTAATGTGTTGTGTATGTAATGTATGCATCAATTCTACCATTGGAGGATATATATCTGGGTCCTAAAGAAGACAAGGATTTGAAAACAAGAAAAAAGCACCAGCATCAACTTCACTCTACTGGAGTAGAAAATACTCCTACCATATCATAGACTTAAAGAAATAGAATAAAAGATCAGAGGGTTTGAATGATGAGGCTATAATGTTACCACACAATTGGTCTTTATAGTTGTTAAGTCATAAAGTCTAAAAGCCCGTAGAGGGCATCTAGGGGCAGGAGGCAT
Organism: Mya arenaria; assembly: GCF_026914265.1. Lineage (NCBI taxonomy): Eukaryota > Metazoa > Mollusca > Bivalvia > Myida > Myidae > Mya > Mya arenaria. Next base: position 13,670,945 of record NC_069127.1, on the reverse strand, counting down.
TGGGCACTCAGCCGGAAGGAAGGCCCATTCACAAAAAAACATTACGGCCGGCATCTTCAGGGATATCAGGTTCAGAAATTGAGGGGTGGAAGCCAAATGGTGCCATCTGATTCTTACTCAATGTCATATAGAACCCTTACGCTCTCACAGCTTGAGTTGGAGATCTTAATGCTAACTTGATGGGAAATGTCATCTTCTAGATGTTTTGTTTTAATACTTGTTTTAGGGTTCCTTCCTTTTATTGCATTCTTTATTTTAGTGAGGTTAGCCTAGTGACCAACCGATAGCAACATGATTGCAATCATTTTACTTGCTTAGTGGAAAAAGTTCTTATTTTGTCATGTTTTCTGTCTTTTATCTATGAGGAAGTCGAAATCTGATCTAAACATCAAGCCAATCCCTAACAAAGTATTTGCATTTTTAAGGTGAAATTAGGTACTTTAAAAGTAAAATAAGAAGAGTTGTTAACCTTTTTCTTACAAAATGGTATAATATCATGATTTGGCCATTGTTATTTGCTGGTGTGTTTTCAAGTATCATTGCTGTCCCCTCTGCACTCCCCTGCAATTCAGCATGGTCATGATAGCAGATTCTGAAAACAAAATACAAGGATACTGTTATGATATATTACACTGTAGATGGGTGTAGATAACAAAACCTACATGCATACCTTCAGTTGCAAAATTGAAAGCTTTGCAAAACTGGGGGAATGGCAGAGCAAAGGGGGTTTAGTCGCTTTTCTTGAAAGATGGTACGCAACATCAGATTGGCCTACTTGCTACACCCTAGCCAATAGTTCATGCTGTGTTGAGTTTAGTTGCAGTCTTCATTTTTATTTGCATACACAAGCCTGAATTCTTTCACTTTTAAAATGCATGGAATAAAAACATTAAACCAGCCCTGCTACATAAAATTCAGAATTTGAGCAGGCCCAGAAAGTACTTTAGAAGGCTTATGCTTCTCTAGCCTACTGTAGATGTGCTGTAGGATTGCTCTCCCTTACACCGCAGCATGGCCGTGATGGGCGGCTTGTGTGGGTGTTGAACTGAAGTGGAATATTTGCAAAAAATACAAGTCCAACAATCTGCTTGTTCACCAGTTCATCAGAGTTGTGATAGGACGACCTATCTTGCCATGATCTTGCCTGAACTTACATCATTTTTGCGTTTATACCCGAGTTTTGACCCAAAATGCTCATCAAGAGAGCCAAAATGGCAGGGGATCAACTTGAATGAAATTCCACAGTCTACATATCTCTGTCTCCATTGGAAAAAACTGGTGAAATGTCCCTGTCACCTACCTAGCTGATAGTTTAATTCAGTCTCAGCCCATGTTGCTACACGTACAATTATGTAATTTACATAAAAATGCAAACATTGCAAAACTGAAAGTAAAACCCATTTTTAGAACATCAACAGTGGAACTGTTTACTCTTCTTGTCCTCTATCCACTACCATGGATAGTGGAGAAAATTGGCTG